>NC_134077.1:90793966-90968966 GCF_965140245.1 Athene noctua | reverse complement strand
GGAAGAGACAAAAAGTACAATATTATATATTTGAAAGAAATGAATGTAATCTTTTGATACTCTTACAAGCAGAGAAAAAAATACTGAAGTATTAATTCAAAAAGTCTTCTGAAAAATGGACAAAAAAATCTCAAGTTCATAGAGAAAATGAATATATGCAAGATAGTAAGGATAACAACAATACAATCCCTGAATGCCTCAAAATCTTCATGGTTTAAAAGGCATCCCAATTTTCTCCAAAGGTGGTGGCATCTATCCAGTCGTCCATGGCTAATTTTACACGGAATGCAAAACGTTATTTAAATAGGACGGTGCATTAAACTTCAACTATTTCTGATGTAGCTCTCAAACTACAAACCTATCTGTCTTCTATTTTAATTTTAAAGTAAGTTAGCAAACACTTCCTTCTTAATCCCCAGAGAGTATCTATACAGTGACACAAATGCACAAATTTATGACAGTAACATAAATGCTCCTCCGCAGTAATGTGCAACATTAAGTGAAATCGTTTCCTGGAAAGATATTATAGGTATCTATATTTTATTTGCCATCTTAAACATATCTGGGTCTTTATGACCTTATTTTTAAAATGTATTTCCTTTTTACATTTCCTGGTGCAAATGGACTGCATAAATAAGCAATGTGCTATGAGGCTTCAGACTAGCCGATAAACCCTTTCAATTTTCATGCCAGCTTCTTCTTTTGTAATTCAAATCTGGCTGAAAACTGGCAGCTCTGAAAACTGAAACAAGCACTGCCACAAATACCTTGTAATGCTATCGACCTTGTCTGCCCATGCAGTGAGAAAGGGGGATGCATATGTGTCTGCAGTCATCCAGATAACACAACTCATTTTTTTGGGGGGATAACAGAAGCCAGCCCCGGACTGTGCACCAAAAGCAGTCATTACCAGGCAAGCTGGAGAATAAGTCTCTTCAAAATACACAGCGCATTTAAAAACCATATACAGGGCTCAGCCACTGCTTTCATTACCAATTTTAATTTAGCTCCTTCAGTTTGCCAGCCAGATAAACTCTTTAGTGCTGTTTTTTAATCTATTTGCCACATTTTATGTTTAAGATTATAGTAATATGGGACAGGAGAAGGAATCACTTTTGGAGGAAATAAAGAAATAGATCCGCTTATCAGCGCCCATCAGAAAGTTCATTAATCAGCCAGGCTTTGTGCCCCCTAAATTGAAAGGTTAAATAATCCTCTCAGGAATATTTCTCGGCACCACCGCCAATTGTCCGGAGAGAAGCTGCCATTCACAGCACTCTGGATCGGTGACAGGGTATTTTACCACTGTTTGGACCCCAAACAATGATGGACAAATGGCCTGGCTTACAAAGAAACCTTTTAGTACAAGGATGGAAAAAGGACCACAAGCTTTGAAGTGGGGTGGGGGAGGTGGGCGCCGGGGAAGAGGCAGGGGAGGAGGAGGAGGAGGAGACTCGTGCATGGGGACACGTATATTTTATGTGGATGTTGATGAGGAGGCTCCGCGAGCGGCTCTACGGCCGCCCCGAGAGCGCGCGGGCAGGCGCCACACGCGCAGGCTCCCCGCGCTAAGCGTATGCATACTTACACATACATTTATACATTAATCTGAACACAAACATTTGCAAAGCCTGTAAAATCAGAAGATGAACAGAACCACAGCATGGCTATATTTATTAGCTAATACACCGGGGAGCCCAACAAACCCCAAGGTTTTAATTTTTACTGTCATTCTAGATGATTTACAGCTTCCTTTCTCTCCCTCTTTAACCTTTATGTCGTCTGCTAATCACCTTTCACCATCAGATGCAAAAGGAGGAAGTACCACACTTAGAATAACTTTCCTGGGGGAGCATTCTTAGCAGATATTTACTTTGAGGTGATTCCTGATCACAGCTGAAATTGAACAGAAAAAATACAGTGCTGCTGGAAGACAGGAGATGCCAAAAGAGAGGTGGATCGACTTGGTAGAAGTGAGGTTTTGTGGGAGAGAAGCGAGGTTTTGCTGGGGTACATTCAAAGTAAACAATAACTCAAGTTTTTTCGTTAAAATTCCTAGCAGCTAGGCTTCAACCTATAGCACCCTTTACTGACGGACAATTTGATAGAAGCGTTTTCCTTACATTACCAACAGGCATGTTAATCTTTATCAGTTTCCTCATATTTTTTTAATGTGTCCTCCATTTAAACGCATCATATATATTCAGTAATACCACAATAATTTTCACCTAGCTTTATAACAAGTGACATTCATCCAGAATATGTCCTTGAAGAAATGTCTGACAGCCTACATACAACCATTAACACACAAAAGCTTTTCCATGTCCTTCTTGCATATCTGTTTTTTAAAATCTGTCTCAATTCCATAAAGTTTTTACTTTGATATGACTTGGGACACTCTGAATAGTCTACAGAATCTAAAAATGGATCAAAAGATTGAGATTTCTGCTCTTGTATCACATAAATATGCCATTATTCAAAACGGTTTTCTCCAAACCAACTTTTGAGTGTCTCGGTGCTATTATTTTCCCTCTTTTTCCATCCTCACACCAACATCAGAAAAGCAGAATTAATTTAACCAGGGTCTCATCTGCCACCAAAGAAAGTCAGATAGAAACCGGATAGCACGTGCAAACCTGGTGCAATTAATTTTAAAGCAGAAGATATTTCAGGGTTATCACAGAGTCTGCAGAATCCCTCAGTGTTTGTGTCTGCCCCTGCACGGGCACTCACCACACCATTTTTTAAGTGTCAAAAGTTACAAATATACTTTAGAAACAATTAAATGCATAGTCAAGAAACAACATGAAATTACTTGCTGGTAACTACAAGATGAATAGTTACTACAGCCAGAGAAACTGTGAGGTTGAGGGGAGGAAAAAAAAAAAGGAAAAGAAAAGCAGCTTTCGGACTCGATGCTGACTCTGAGAAACCCTGAACTCGGGCACCGACCATCCCTTCTCCGAACATCTATCGCCTGCCTACTCTCAAACAGTGGTGTTCCTGCACGCGCCGCCCCCTCCTGCCCTGCAGGGTCACGGCTCCTGTTGTGTGCCATGCGGGTGGAACGGCCACGGGCCATGTGGGCTGTCACGGCCCTGTGCTGCGTGCATGCCCACGCGTGTGCCAGCCTGGCGGCAGAACACCCACGGGACGTGGCACCAGCGGCCCCGCGCAGGCACCCAGCAGCGACCAGCGAAGGAGCCTGGTCAGGCCAGACATGGGCTGGGCCGCCAGCCGAACGCCCCACGAAGCAGCAAGGGGAATCGACCTCGGGCAGCGTCGAGCAGAGCAGGCGTGCGGCAGCCCCGCGGTCCGTCCCGGTGCGGCACGGCGGCGGCCGTTCATGCCCACTTCAGAGCCGCGCTCACGGCCGCTGGGGAACGTTTGTCAAATCTTGATTTAACCCCCATTCAACATTCAAACATAAGTCAAACCTGAAGGCCTAACTGCACCCCCCTGAAGCCAAAACTCTGAGAGATGCGTTCGTCTTTTGCCCTCGTGGGTCCTAAAGCACTTACGCATATCTCATGCAAATCACCTGCTGCTCTGGGACTCCTCCAGTGCTGCGCTAAAATGGCACCTACGTACGGCGCATGGCTCTTTACTAGTCATCACTTTACACAGGTCTCTGGTTCCTTTTGATTCCCTTTAAGCTTGATTTTTCAAAGTTCGAAAATCAAAATCAGGGTAGTTCTGTCACGGGGGCAGTAACTTTTCTATTCACCTGACAGGACCTAACAAGATGTATTAATATTATAGACATGATAGACCCTCTCAGAATTAAATCAGTGAATACTTTTAGGGAATCCTAATCCGTAGATTATTAGCATGATCAAGCATAACTTGAGGAAGTTACCGCCCAGGCGGGCAGCCCTGGCTCTGTGCACACGGATCAGTGACAGGATGCTCCAGCAGATCCGGCAGCGACATGGACGATCACCCCTAAATACCCCCGACCTGGTAACACGCAAAGCGCTTGTATGATAAAACACAACAGTTTCGGTGCTGCTAAAGCACGTAACTAACAAGCAGGTACTAAGTGGACATTTGACAAGGAAAATGCCGCTCCCAGTTAGGATTTATGTGCAAACAGTTACTGGAGGTTTACACTCTACTGGCATTTTACAATTTTTCCACTTTGCAACACAGAAATATACCAAAATACATCTGATGTTACCTACACGAAAGTGTAATTTTCATGTTTTAAAACGCTGGGTGGATGACAGACAATTTTTGGTTTCCAATGGAATTTTGAAACTGACTCTAAGTTCTAATAAAACTGAGGAAAAAACCACCTTCATGCCAAGTCCAAAGGAATAATTTTCAGGAATGCAGGAACTTTAAGATGAATATTCATACACAAAATCTAATGCAGAAAAAGTGCACAGAAATACCCTTTTTTTTTTTTTTCCCCTCAAATAAAAGTCTGTTTTTAAAATGCATGGCAAATATTATTCTAGTTTGAAAATTCTATTTTCCCTATTTAGTTGATTAATACTTGAAATAATAGAAATTATTTAAATTATTGTACAGGTTCACCTTTTCAAACTGAAGGAAAGAGAGGTGAAAACTTTTACCAAATCCATAAGTATTAAAGAAATGATCACCTTAATTCTTTCCCTTAAAAGAACTGCAGTTATGTGTATGATGGGGAGACATTTCAGCAGTGAATCTTACCATGATTAGCCTTTTCTGTTTAATTAACCAGTTATCCAACAGTTCTGGTGTATCACAAAAATACCAATCACTACAGTTTTGGCGTGTGTTGGGCAAAGGAAGAACGCTCATGGCAGTGTCTGTGTTGAGAACAGAGCAATTCCTGCCCCAAGTTTGCGCGGGAGGGAGCAGCTCTCTCCACTCTACGCGGTCGTGAGCGCATCTCGCCAGGATTGCTGGCACAGCATTTAAAAATGTCACATACTGCACAGGTAGCTTCCTGGGCATGCAGGGGTTAGCTAACCACAAATTTAAACATTTAAAATAATAAAATATATTAATTTCCATCCCCTGCTCTTCTCCTTTTCCCCTTTAAAGGCAGGCCCAAAAGGTAATGCTTTTGCAGAAAACACAGAGTTCCTCAAACAACAACAATGTGCATCCTGAAGTCAGGGGTTCTCTGAAGGATGCCCCTTCTCAGAGACAAACACTCTGAGAAGGTTATTTCGAACCCCAAAATCTGAGAAATGGAAATTACTTGGTTCAGCCAGCCAAGCTTTCTGTTTCTCCCCAGTCCCAGACTGCTTCCAGAACGCAATTTCTGGCCAAGACGCAATCAGACTTTAATCCCCAATTTAAGAGCACCTTTTGTTTTATTTTCTGGGGAGACAGGTGGGGAAGGGCGTGAGATGGATAAACGCTGGAGGAAGCAGGCTGACGTGATCATGGTCAGTGCTGCTAGAAGGTGGCAGATCCCACCCAAAAGGGCCCCTCAGGTCCCTGCAGGTGCCGGCGGCTTCTCTGGTCCAGGCTGGCGAGAGCCGGACGCGGGTCTGGGGCGATGACCAGAGCCCCGGGGCACAGAGCCAGGCGCCAGTGGGGACCCGTCCTCCGCGGAGGAGAGGTACCAGGGCACCGCCGCTCCTTCCAGGAGAGAAAGTGCAGGCGCAGAGGCGTGTTGGCGTTTTACACATCACCAGCCTGGACCCTCTATTTCAACCTGACCTACACACAAACCCCCCATTATTCAGTAGTGACAACTGGCCATGGGTATTAGTTAAAATCCAACACTTACATGAAAAGGCAAACTAATCAATATTTTCTGTAGATGTTACATATTTTTATAAAGTTATTGAAGCTTATTCTTGTTCCTGTAACATTTTAAGTAGAGTTTTCAAGTAAAAATTGGGAAAGAACTCTATCTAGTACATTTTTGTACTGAAAGCTATAGCGCACGCTTTGTACTTGCAAACTTACACTTCTTCTGGGACCTGAAATTCTCTTTGTTTTCTGTAGAAAGAAACTATCAGAAAGAATACTGTCTTTTGTGAAATACAGTTTCCTGGCAATAGAAAAAGATTTTGCATTTAGGTTCCTGATAGCCTCAGAAATGTCTGAAACTTCAAAGAGAACGCTAAGACAGACAAATAATAATTAGTAGGGAAAAATAAGCACCATGTAAAATAAAATCCAAGAGACCCTCTAAACAGCACACTGAAACACCTCTAGCGTACTTATTTTTCCTCAGAACAGCTGTGCAGGGCAGGCAGACGTTTCAGAAGAATCTCTGTCACAGAACAGCACTTCCAAAAGCGGTTGGGCTCAGGCTCGAACAACGCCAGTAGGTTATTTACAAACGAACTATCTGCCAATTGTTGTCCAGGGTCTGCCCTACCTCCTCCCCTAGCCAGAGCAGCCAGCACACTCTTACAGAGGGTGGGAAATCTTCAGGAACCCAAGCGCCAAAAAGGCCCCTTTCCCTCAAGGGCACACGTAGGGACAGCATCAGGCTCCAGGTGTCCGTGCTTCCCCACAGCCCACGGCAGGCAGCGTCATCCTCGCCCCAGATCCGTCCCCTGCGAGCTCTGGGTCACCTTCCCTGCGGAATATCCCGCCGAATGGCTGCCGCACCACTGACACACAAGGGTCTGCTCTGTGATTCCAAAATACGAAAAAATGCAGTGTCTACCGCATAAACAAAGTGGTATTTTTACTAGAGATTATAGAAATAACCTTAAAGCACCTGGAGAGAGACCGGCAGGTGCTGCCGCAATACTTAAGAGGAAGGCACCGATGTCGCGGCCCGCAGCCTGACCAGGGCAGCCGACCCGGCCGGCACGGCAGCAGCCCCATCCCCGTGCACGGGGACGTCAGGCTTCATCTCCTCCTGAAAATACTTCTAAAACCCATCTAAACCCTCACCGCACAAAAACCTACAAAGCTGCTCCAGAAACCAAACACTCTCTCTCTCTCAAGCTAAAATATTTTTTTTTGCCAGAGTCATATTTTAAATTTTCTCTTTCCAAAAGTCACATTTTAAAGGATACGGATTGACTTTAAGCAACACTGCTTACATTTTCATTTCGGCAAAAAAGTGGCAGGCCATGAGGAATTTTAATAATGCACACAAAGAAATCCGAGCGCAAAATTTAAACACAAAAGATGCATTGTCCCTTCATGTCTTTTACGCACAGAGGCCAAAACAGCCAATTCCTGGTTCACCTTCTTTTATGTAAGTGGATTAAAAGTAAGATTAACAAACTGTCAAAAAGCATGTTAAATGATAGCTTCTGCTAGTTAAAAATTCTGATGGTTCTAAAACTCTGTTGGTGGCCATCTTGGCCTAGGAGCTTTAATATAAATGAGACTGGTGAAGGCAGGGGATGGGGGAAGGAGTCCTTACGGCCAGAGCAGTACAGGGGGAGGAAGAGGTTATTAAAAATGAGCCATCCCTACAGAAAGAAAACACCTAATCCGAGCAGGATTTGTGTGTTAACTTACACATCTACACCAAGAAAGATGTTAGAAAAATAAAAATTGTGCTCTGCGCCATTTAGGGACAGAATTTCATTACTCTGTAGATATTTACTGAAGAAGATGCTAATACGTTAATTCCTATTTGATAATTGTATCCACATCTTGCTCCTGAGCCACGTTCCTGTTCCCGGTTTGTGTGTTTCTGAGCGCCGCGGGTCCCTCCGCACGATGGGGCGGTGCAGTGTGGGGCGCTCCGTGCAGGCAGCACGTACCCCGCTTCCGACCGAAGCACCGGGGTGGCCGCCTGCGGGCCTCGGGGCACCCCACCGGTGCCGCCGCGCAGAGGGCTCCGAGTTGCACCTAAGGGGGACCCAGACGAAGCGCCGCTTCGCGCCCAGAGCCAAACCCGGGCTGCTCTGCGCCCAAAATAAATTTCCTCTTTCTTCCCCGGTGATGTCACCCGTTGGGTGGAAAGCGGCTGCTGGCGGCAGCACGGCACCCGCCCTCGGCTTCGTCGCGTGGCCCCAGCAGCGAAGCCACGGGGCGACCCCCGGGACGGGAGTGGGTCCAGCCCTGCGTGCCCTGGGCCAGCTGGGCCGTGGCCTCGCGCCGAGGGGCCAGCCCAGCCCTGCCGCGGGCCCCACGCCGGCCCCGGCCCCGCAGCCGGCTGAGGAGCCCGGGCCGAGGAGCCCAGGCCGCGGGGGACGGTTCATCCCCTCCAGCCACAGACCCACCGAGTGTGGGGGCTGCCGCTAGGCAGCGGATCGAACTTCTAAGAATAAACTGCAAAGCTGAACCAAACGGGTGAAAATTGCAGGGTGCCCTAATCCTACAAGTTTCTTCACCAGCTTATTTTTTCTTCGTAATTAGAGCGCTGTAAACTGGACTCTGCTCGAGTACAAAATACTTCAAAAAGTCTCTATAGCTGAAATCCAAAGCAACGAGAGACAGGGAATGAAAAAGAGGGAAGCATTCTGAGGATGAAAAAGCTGCTAGGTGCACCCCCAATACTCTCAAGATGAAAAGGGGATGTGATGGCACATCCTTTGGAGCACAAACTGTGCTTCTCTGGATTTGTGGAGCATCTGGCATTTAGAAAAACAAAGTTGTAAGCTAAGCTTCCTAATAATCTAGAACAAAGAGTTTTACAAGACCTTCAAATGCCTCGTCTGTGAAAAAATCACATCTATTATTATTTACACTGCAGTAAGCTATGATCAGAACTGTTTATCCTGGATCTGCCAACGAAGTCCTTGTGTTATTATTTGAATTGATAATAACCCCTTTGATAAACGTGCGTGGGTATCAGAACCGACCTGTTTATTGCAAATAGATACCTATATGAAGAAAAACTTAAAATATGTTCTGACAAACGTAATTTCCCTTTTCTGATAGAGAAATACACAGAGAGCAGGCACAATGAAAATGATTTGTAAAAGTTTTAAATCACCATCTTAAAGAGGTTATTAAATATTATTTTAAACCACAGTGGGAATTGGATTGTTCTGCTGACTTTGATTGGTTTTCTGCAGAATAATTTTAGTTAACAGAGTTGAAAGAACAAGTTTAAAGAAACTAACTTCATCCACTTATAAAGCTTTGATTATCATAGAGCCTTTAAATTTAAGCTTCATTGAATACAATATGATAATCTTTTTTCTATCAAAAGGCAAATTAAAATATTCTGCTTATAATCCTTTTTGCCATTTCAACTGCTCATAAGATTTCTTGCACTGGCAGTCTATTTTGGTTGGAATAAGACATTTCTGCCCATACAACAAATTATTTGTAATGTGCCAAAATTTGTCACCACAGCTAATGTAAACAAAACCCCACCACCATCCATAACAGCAGAATGGATTTATTATTTAGTCATTGTTCTAGTCAATCCACGTTTCTGTGCAGGGCCTTCAAGAAGTCAATAGATGGCAGTCCATCTCTTAGGAAAGAGCCAGATAATGAATAAAATCACCAAAAGCTTCACAAAAGAGAAAGGTGGAAGGCTGTGTGGTTTTTCACAAGCATTCACAGTAATTAACTAAGAATACTTTATATAATGCAAGACATTTAGACAAACTTTGTAATGGCTGTCCGTAAGCAACGCTACAAAAACGGCCTTTTATGACAAACCTGAATGCCTGGTTTTATTTGTGCCTATGTGTACCTGCATGTGTGACACTCATGATCAATTTACCAAAATCAATTTAAATCTAGCGGTTGTACCCACGGCTAAAGCACAGGAAAAACTCACCGCAGCCGCCTTAGTCTGTTTGCCAATAACCAGGCGGCCTCTGCAGCACAGCAACAACCACAACAGTACTTTCAAAAAAACTTCTTCTATTTTTCTTGAAATAGTTATCCTGTTTGTACAGAAATATTTTTTCTGAACTAGGAAAATGATAAA
Organism: Athene noctua; assembly: GCF_965140245.1. Lineage (NCBI taxonomy): Eukaryota > Metazoa > Chordata > Aves > Strigiformes > Strigidae > Athene > Athene noctua. The sequence goes on along the minus strand of NC_134077.1, from coordinate 90,959,146 downwards.
CTAATTTCTATAGTGAAATGCTGCTGCGCTAGTATGAGAGTAATAGATCTCAACTTTTTAGTTAAAATTCTATAAATATATGCACAACATACATTATTCTAACAGAGAAGTTTTGATTCTTGCGAGAACACTGTTTACTTCGGCTCTGCTTTGGGTGCAAAAGAGAATATTTAAATGGAACAATAAAAGCTGGCACTCATACACTTAAACAACCCAGATAATGCGGTTTCTTGAATTATAACTTATTTTAAACACCAAGCATGTCTTTTACTACACAAATTTTTAAATTCCAGGCTTAATCTGACTACTAATGGAACTTTGGAGTCAAAGTGACTCTTCCCATGCAAAGAATGGAGACAGCAAAGCATTTCCCACATATCAGAAACGTGGATTATCTGCAGATAATCTGCAGCTCACTGCAAAATAAAAAATTATTTACCAGCAGCTAGGGTCTGACTCAATGTCAGTTTATCTTTGTGTGCCCATGTCTGACCACATTTCAAAATGTCCCTAAAATGCCCTAAGAATTTCCAAACGGTTGCTGTGAATAACACACTTGCATTCGTAACCACCACATTTCCTAACGAGAGCTTGTTTTGACAAACGTTGTTAGCTTTATACTAAGTAAAGTGTAAACTCCGAACACTTTCTACAAAATTCACAGATAGAATTTTCTACCTCAGACACCTCAAATTCTGCCCTAGTAACCACTTGGTCAGGTTTAAGCTCCCACACATTTTTTAACAAAAATAAATCTTTCCTAAGTGTTGATTGCAACACCCTTTTTGAGGAATTTTCAATGGCAAGCAAGACTAAAATGAAATTAAATCTTACACTTCAATAAAAAAAAAAGAACCCAGCGTACTACTGCATCTAATATACCTATCTGATTATTAGATTTCAAATATCATAAATGTTTCAGAAATAATTTTTACATGCAACCTTAGGCTTTATAATGAAAGACGGCATTTACCTTTTTCCTTCTTGCAATTTTAAAAAAGCAAACAAAAATACTCAGTGAATGCACCTTTTGCTCATCATGGGTTTTTTTTAAAAGAAAAGTCTATATCAATTCTGTTTAAAATAAAAGTAAATGCCCAGAAAGGGAGGAGGATTTCTAAAGTAGATCTCTGTTTTAAAATCATTATGCAGAAAACACATGCAAGAGGTTTTAAGCACAGATTTCTCCTATTCATTGAATTTAGAAGCAAAAGCAGAAAAAAGAACATTCCACTACCATGGAGAGGTGGAGGCAACAAATTATAAAGCACGTCCCATTTAGTGCTCAAAAGAAAAAGCCTGCTCCAAAGACCCATAAAGAAAAGTAGTGGACAAACTTTTCTGCTCTGTTTTGGACGGACAGCAGCAATTAATTATCTATAACAGCCAAATACATACGAGGTTGATCTGGATAGCAGTGACAGCAAGGATTCAGAGGAACAGCAAAAATCCTAATCTTTAAAGGTGTTCTTGTGTATAATAATTTTAGAAAGGAACATATTTGTGATTTGCGTTATCAACCCACTGAATACTGTCTTAATCAGTTCTACATTGTGCCAGGTTTCAATACTAGCCAAATTTATACGCACTTTGTTTTATTTTTATCTGTATTTTACATATGAGGAAAAACCTTAAGTAACACAGTGGTAAGTTCACAAAGTTTTATTTTCTTGTTTCAATGATTAAAGATCAACTAACGCAGGCCAAAGAAGTTACAGCCAAAAATTATCTGCAAAAGTTTATAAAGTGTATCTGCTCAAATTAACATCTCCACTCTAGCTGAGATTTATTTTACTCATTTAAAAAGAAAGCTTTGTCACACACAGTGATTAATTACCAGCATCTGGGATATCTGAGATGGGATTATTGCTTCTGCTATGCATCTCCACTTAAAATTTAACCCTCTTTATATGTGTCAATGTAGTCACTGAGAGGAGAGAGTGCTACAAGGCACTCATTTAATGATTACAGTATTAAAATGAAACCATAAGTTCTAAAGATGTTTAAAAAATAGTGACAGTGTTTCATTGCATTCTTCAGTTCAAAAACTCTTCAGATGTTTATTATCTTCCCGCAGAAGATGCTTGTCTATATTTTATGGTCAGCAGTTCACAGAAGAGTAAATAGGTTGGGTGTAGAAGAAAATAAAAAAGGTGTTTCTACTTACTGTTAGGTGATACTGCCTCCATATTTCTGGGCAAGCCTGGAAAATAAAAATATTGATCAGCTAGGAGCATGAAACAAGGTGCTTTACAGCCTGTTGGTTTTGGCATAACACAGTATCCACCGGTGTCGGTCACAGGAAAATAAGAAGCTTAACTGAAAGGGTCTGCATTTCAGCTTCAAAAACCTGGCTAGACAGTTTAATTGAATTTTACACTGGTTTAACACACTCCCTGCCATTGTCAGAAAGCCAGTAACAGTTTTCTCTCTCCCCTTCTTCTCTGAAGGTTAGAAGTTTGGGAGAGTAACGTGCTCTCAACTGCAGTAAGCATTAATACTGCAAAACAAACAGAAATGAATTTAAATTCTGCATTTTCTGACATTTCAGATTTACATAATGTTTTGGAAATTAAATCACAAGGTACCTTCCTTTCATGTAGGAATAAAAATATTTTAGTATTTTTGTACATATCTCTATCCTAATCAAAATATAATTGTTACATGTAATAATCCTCAGTAGCCTAATGTCAGATGAGTTGTAAACAAGAAGCAGAACAGATTGCTTTAATGTTTCTATTTTTACAATGGCTTGCTTGATGTTTTTTAAAAATTACTTTTTTTTTAAAAAAACCCAAACTTGCCAGACTCACACAAACTTCTAAGTGCAGCCCTTTGTAAAAAATTTTGCAGAGCAGACTTTTGAATAACACAATAGACCTGGGGAATACGTAAGAGACAGGAAAGAGGAAAATGTGGATCTTCTTCTTCGTACAAAATTAGAATGTGTTAACGATCAATGAGACAGAGGCCACTTTCTCAAGGGTTCTTAACATTTTTACAAAATGTACAATATTTCCGTCTTCTCCTATGACCCCCAAGCCATAAACAGACACAGAAATAGTGGCACTTTTGTCTGTGAGCCATTTCAGTGTTTAAGAGAGTGTGCACACAGTTACTTCAATGGAGGTCTTTCACTTTTGTTTAAAACATTTACCCTTTCACTAAAATAGCTCCTTAATCATTTGAACAATTAGAAATTTGGCTTGCCAGTCTCAATTTTCAGTATTTTAAGAAGAAGTATTAGATATTCTGTGGCTTCTACATAATATGCTGTAGCTCCAATTTCAAACACTGAAGCCTCATGACTACTTGCAAATGAGTACTATTAACATTTCTTTAGATTTCGAATAAATTTTTCGCTCATGCCTAAATTCTTGCCTTCTTTTATTCTCACAGAGCATGTTAATTAAAAAAACCCCACCCAACAACCAATATTAACAAGTGAATCTCTCAAAAAATATTCCAAGTTTTTGACAGTCACCCTATGGCATATACAGTATGTTTTTCCTGGATGTGATGGAAATGATATTATTTATTATTCATTCCGTCAGTAACACAATTTTCTGCAGAAAAAATCTACAATCTGTTCTGTGTAACGGTACGACATTTCTCCTCTTACTCAAATACTGCATGTAAATATTTGAGTTTTATATTAATATTTCTATAAAGAAAATGTGTGAAGTCCCCATTTCTAACAGAGGAACAGGCTCCAACATTTGACAGTTTGAACACACTCGAGCTGTCTTTGAGTGCAAACAAAAGGATTTTCCTCCTTTGCTAACTTACGCAGGATTCGGAGGTGCGAGACATAAACACTCTCCAGTGTGTAAAAATATTGCATCAAAGCCCTTGCCTTCTCTCTCAAAGCTGTAAAAGGCTTCATCTGTACATGAGGCTTTTGCTGGTTTAGCACAGGGGTAGCAGGCAGTTATTTATACATTAGTTCTGGATAGTTTTCCATTACCACAGTGTCCCCAGACTAATATGGTTGAAAAATCGCAATCAATGAGTTGTCATATACTGGCAAAATGCCACTCTGTGACATGACCTTTACTCACACAGCAGCTATTTAATAATAATAATAATAATAATAAAAAAATTATTTTTGAATAATACTTTGGTGGTTAGGTGTTTTTTTTTTTTGGCTCTGGACACAAAGGCGTGAGTTGCAGCGAGAGTCTGTAACTCAGCGTAGGAAACTGCAGTTGCTCAGCTCTAACCAGACCCCTGGAGGAGGCAGAGCCCCAGCCCCTGGCAGAGAGCAAGGGGTCAGCTTTAGCATCACTGTCCTTAAGGGTGTTTTAAGGCTGTGGGAGAACCTAAGGGAGATAGGAAGAAGGTGGTGAGGGAAGACTGGCCAAGCCTCTTTCTTCATTCAGATGGTGATTCGGTGTAATACTTTCCACCATCACAATGATCACTTGCGAACTTCAGAAGTTGAACACAATAGTTGAAAATGGATGCCTGGCTAAACAACAGCTTTTTAGAAATGATGCTTTTAACTTGGAGTTTTATTACCTTGCATCAGCTCAGAGTTATTGTCTGTATCTTCTATCACGGAATGACAAAAAAGTGTAATTAACAATTACTACTGAATGCTGGCTTCTCAAATGAAGCAAAGAGGTTTGCTATGGAAGAGAGCATAACCAAATACAACAACCACCGATCCCATGATTTCTCTTATTTATTTCAAAGTACTTAACCATGAATGGCCCTCATTTAAAGAAAAGCCCTTGTGGTATACAAGTACGATGGCAGTGTGATGAACTACATTAAAATAAAATTGCATTTATTTCCTGCCCCAGTGGTCTGACCTTACTAGCATTTAGATGTACCAGCGCAGGAGGTGCCTACTCCTAAGAGCAGTGCCACGGTGGCTCGGCTGCCGCCGGCGCAGGCGGGCTGCGCGTCCCCGCACCTTCCGCTGCGTCCGCACAACTGCCAGGCAATTAATTTTCCCAGATCCATGCCGGTGTTGCCGCGGCCCACATTCGGTTAATTTGGAAGGGTGATTATTCATATCCAAGCCTGATCCGGCAGAGGCTGCCACACCAGATGAACCAAGGCTGGATACTGCGCGTTTTGACCCGTATTGAATTTTATCAGGTGCTAATTATTGTTTTACCAGAACAACGGCTTAATGCATCTGTTGTTTAATTCCCACTTCCCTATTCTCAAACGTGAACATCAAAGAAAATAAAACACTCAATCTCAAACAGCCCCTGACAGCAGACCAGGACTCGAGTGCTCAATAGACAAGGCCCTTGCCACCAGTTCTCATATTTCCACAACAATGAGCAAACACAAAAACAGCACTAAGCGGCCTTTCCTCCTTTCCGCTCCCCTTGGCCGGTCGTCTGCCTTGCGCCGAGAGGGCCCTCGACGGCAGCCCTGCTGGGAGCGCGGCGCGGGGGAGAGGATTAGCCTCGCTAACATGCGAGCATTTGCAAAAGGGAAGGAAAAACCCCGCTACTGTATTTGGCGTATGAATAACCAAAATGCACGCGCTGACAGGAGACCGGGACGGGCCTGCGGCTCCCCGGGAGAAAATGTAGCTGTGATGAGTGACAGGGCTTTCAGGAAATATGTTCACAATCACAGACAGTGAAGGCCATGACCTAGATCGTTTAAGAGCTTGTCTTGTCAAATTATCAAAAGCTTCTTCCTCTCTGAATAAAGAGTGACATAAGTGAGTGTCAGAAAGCTGCAGGCTGACAAGCCAAGCATACAATAACAGCATGCACGTCACATACTTGCCGAACACCGCCACGGCTAGCGGCAAATCTTAATGAGAGCGCGGCTGGCCCAGGAGACTTGGGTCCCTGCTGGCACAGCTACTCATCTCGCAAAAATCCTTCAGCTCCAAGTCAGTTATGGTCTGACACGACGACTACAATTACTAAACACAACTTTTTAACAGAATCCTCTGGTGCTTTGTCAAAGCGGCGGCTGCTAGGAGCTGCCCCGCCGCAAGCCACCACAATGAAACAAAAGATTTGCCAAAACACACACTTTTCATCACCTCCGCATGGGAACTGCCGCGGAAAACACACAATGCTTCCCTTCAAAACTGCTCCCGCACGAGCAGATGTCGAGACCTCTCCCCGCGCAGACACAGGCGCCGCTGCCGGCGCCGGCGCGGAGCGGGCCCAGGCGGTGACCCCCGCGCCCAGCCACGCTCCTGGTAACGGTCACTCACGCTCACCCCGTGGGCACTGACTGAAGAGCGGGGGATGCCGCTGGGGAGAGGGAAGAAGGGCAAACCCCCTGCTTTCTGCCCAGGGCAGGGTCCGCCAGCAGGAACGGGCCCTGTCGGCCACGAGGCCACCAGCCAGACCCCGCGGGCTCACCCCTGCGCCTCCAGCTGCACCCCAGCCACCTTCCCAGAACGACAGAGGTGGAAGGAAACCTTCTGGGAGAGAAGAGGCTAACGGTGGCTTACAGGGCCAGGAAAGGTGTCAGGACACAGGGCGAGGCTGCTGACGGCGGTACCCGGGTGTTCCGCTGCTCACAGGGTGCTGGGGGCGGGCAAACAGGCTCGGTGCCACGAAGCACGCCGGGGACCCGGGCACTGCCGGCTGACGGGCACCCGCCGAGCACCCGCACGCTGGTTTTTCCTATGTATAGAAGGAGACATACCCTGCCTGCCACGTTTGCCTCCTCCCTGCCACACCGCCCTGTTTTTGATGTTCTCCCACCCTGGCGGCTGACACTGCAGACCTGACAACACCCACCTAAGTGCCACCGAACCCGCGAGACACAGGACGGTCACAGCGGGGGGTTTTCAGCGTATACATCCGTAACCATAACTGTCTACACACAGAGGCACATACAGATACACGTGTGTATGTGCACATGTTGCCCGACGGGAGCAGCACATGGTCAAACACAGCCGCACTTGAAACTTCTGAACAACTCTGCTACCTGCTCCTCTGACCATCCTCCCGAGGAAAGCACACGGGGTGGAGATGCCACCAACACGACTCCGTCTGAGATGACCCCATGCTGTCTCAGGGAAAGAGACTGACCTAACAGATAATAAATGTATTACCCCAAAAATGTTTTAAATAACTTGGGACATTTTCAAATCGAACTAGGTCAAGTACTGCGAGCTGCCTCATGTTCACTGCTGGACGAGAAGTGTGACTGTGGAGAGTCATTCCAAAACAGACTGTGCACAGGAGCTTGTTCCGCGTCCTTTGTGTCACAGGAAAAGAGAGTGAACTTTCTGGGAAAGACAAATTAAAAGTTTCTTTGAGCATTGAACATATCTGATAACATCTCAGAAAAAATTAGGGAATATATAAATCTTTTTCCCAACCCTATTAAGATCTGCTCTATGAAGGCTGCAGCAGCATTTTCAGAGTATTTTGGAGAACTTTGGGGAATGTTGGACTCATTCAGCCCCAGGCTCAGAGCAAAATCTGTGGTCTGCTCCAGCTCTGATGGAGAGCAGAAACATCCCCACAGGCAGACTGATACTGAACAGCCACAGTAACTTGGTGAAACAACTTCCAGGTTTTTGATAAGTGCCCCGTGGAGGACTCGTAACTCTTCAGAGAACGTGACTGGCAGAGGCACAGACGTACGGGCCCGTTGCTGCGATCCGTTCACGCGGCCTGAAACCATCAGGCTGTGTCAGACCACGCGCCCTGCCCCAGCACTCCTCACACCCACTGCTGGCTCAGTGACTGCGCCAGATGGGTGAAGTTTCTACGTGTCCAACAACCTGTGGATTTATCTTCCTCCAACTGCTGCTGTCTTCTCCAGAACCTGAGCAGACCTTCTACATCGGCTGCATCCCTCAGTCTGCTGCTGATCGCACCAGGTGTCACCTCCTCCTGTCTCTTCTGAACCAAGCTCCTACTGCCTTCCTCACTCTCCTGGTGTCGGCTGGCACTGAGCTGATGAACAGTGCTGTGTTTTGGATTCATCATGGGACTCGGCCTGAGAAGGATGCTGGTAACACACTGATGGTGTCAGGTGTTGCTGAGAAATCCAGGACTTTCCAACTCCCCGTGTCCTGCCCGTGTGCGGGTGCACACGAAGCTGGGGGGACACGGTCAGAGCAGCGGGCCTGGGTTGGCCGAGGGAATGTTCCAGATCATACAATGTCACGATCAGTGTGTAGAGGAGGGTGATCTGGGAAGCTCGCTCTCTCTGGGACTTCCTCTCTGGGTTCACTAGTCAGGAGCAGGCCGGGCATCAGCTGACAGGTGCTCAGCAATCACATTGTGCATCACTTGTTTGTATTTTCTATTATTATTATTATTATTATTATTATTATTATTATTATTACTACTACTACTACTACTACGACCACCATTATTTCACTTATTAAATTGCTTTTATTTCAACCACAAGCCTCCCTTTACCCCTCCAATTTACACCCCCATCCCAGTGGCAGGGGGAGGGCGAGCGAGTGGCTGCGTGGTGTTCGGCTGTCGGACAAGTTTAAACCACAATAGTCAGCTGTTCCCCAGTTCTTGTACTTGAAGAAATGATGAACAATTGTTCCCTAACCACTGTCTCCCATCACAGATAATTCTGAAGCTCTTTACAGATCCTCCCCTCTGTCATCCCTCTTCCAGGCTGAAGAGTCGTAGCTGGGCTGAGGGATGCAGAAGAAGGGACCAACGTGGCACCGAGCTGTCCACTGCTTTCCTGGTGATTCTTGATGTTTCACCAGCTTTTTTTCACAGTTGTGAACTGGGTTTTTTTTGGCATTGTATCTCGTAACTCTAAAATTTGAGTCGTGAAGAGTAATGCTCAGAGCCCATCCCTCCATATGCAGAGATGGAATTATTTTTTCCCCGGGCATTTTATTTTACATTTATTGCCACTCAAGTTCCTCCGCCATTTTGTGGTGCTCTCCCTCTGTTTCTTGCAGTCCCTGGACAGTTCTTCACAGTTGGCTCACAGCACTGACACTCTAAATAATTCAGTCTTCTCAGCAAATCTTGTCACCCTATTGTTCACCCTTTTCCATGTCACACTAGCATATCCTACCTTTATCCTCATTCCATGCCTGTTTAGTTTCCTTAAAAGCTTTTGGTCAGGAACTTTGTCAAATGCCTTTTGGAAATTGCAGATGATGTCAGCTGGATCATGTTTACACAAATGCTTGCTGACCTTCTCCTTTGAAGAACTCCTGAGATTTCTGAGAAGTGGGATTTCCTTTACAAAAGCCGTCAGGAATCGTCCCACGTATATCACACTTACACACCCCTTCCCACACGCCCTGCTAGTGCAGTTCTGGTACCTGGCTCGGTCTGCACATCAGGCTGGCAGGCCTGTGCCCAGATCCCCCTCGGACACACTTTAAAAACTGTCACCGACCCGGCACACAGCACACGGTTACCCACTGCTGTCACCGGTCTGGCTGTTTCACCCCCGGCAGCTGCTGGGTAATTGTCACCCAGTTCTGGTAATGGGATAGTTAGTGGTCATGGGTTAATAGCAATGCTAACGTTCTCTTCAGTTTCAGACATTTTCTGGTGACTCCCTCCACAAAGTAAGACTTTGGCGTGGGAGTGTCCCTGGTCTCTTCCACCGCAAATGCCGGATGCCAAACCCGTATTTTCCGGTTGTTAGCAATAGCCTTACCCTGGCTGAGCGTTCCTTTCACGTCTTGACAGTGTGGGCCTTACGGGCTTCGTGCCCTGATGTGAAGAAAGATTTACAGTTGGCTTTGACTCCTTTGCCAAGTGCTCCTTCAACAGTTTTTTAGTCTCAATTCTGCACTTTCATGTTTATCTGCCAGTTTACGATCCTTTCCGTTTCCTTCATTTGCACACAGACGTCGGGTTTTCAGAGGACACCTTTTGCTTTTCGTGACCTCCCCGATGCTGCAGCCCCACAACCTCCCTTCTGTGCTCTGCAGCTCTGCCATGCTGTCCTCTGCTCCGGGGAGGGGGCAGAGGACACCCTGCTCTTACACCCCCGTGCTCACTGCACAGGTAGCCTCTGCCTGTCGTGCAGAAGTGCAAGGAACTGCCTGGAAGTTTCAAATAAAAGCCTGTCTGATTTAAGGTGGACCTAAATGGGCAGCAAAAGTACATGCTGTGATGTTCCTGATGATCTATGCAGTTTAGGCAGCACTTAAATTGTGGGATGATAGAGGACTCATCATTCTTCACTGACAAGTGCTTTATGAGAACCAGCTTCACAGAACGTGTAAAATAGAAAAAGTGGCAAGAGATGTGATGAAAAAGGACTTAAGATTGCAGCTCTATCTAACTTAAAATTCAGCAGAAAGGGGGTGCAGAAACACACCGTTCAGGTCTTTCAAGTAATAGCGCTGTGTACACACTCGCTGTAAGCAAAAGCACAGCTAGAAGAGGAAGAGCAAATTTAAACTTCTAACATTCAAATACCAGAAGAAACAGTAAACTCCCCATGTGCTGGGCATGGCCGGCACATCCCACGTACACGGTCTATGGTGAGCCCACAACACCTCCCGGCTGTCCCCGCCGAAGCCCTGCCCCAGGCTGCTGCCGCAGCAGGACGGATGGACAGACAGACGCACACAGCCCCCCCACATCTGGAAATGACACCTGAAAGCACACAAAGAATCCATACTGTCTCTGCTAAGCTCCAGGGCCAAACCTCCCCCTGAAACTCAATTATTCCATAATTTTGCGGTAGGGGGACTGAATATAATCACAGAGGTTATGGAACACGAGTTTTACCAGGGAGAAGAGTTATTCAGATAAACTTCTGTATGCAGCGAGGGGAGGAGAAGGCCTTCTCTGCATCTCTTTCATTCTTTGGCCAAATAGAAGAAACAAAGGTAGGGAGAAGACATTAAGAAAGAGATTCAGATATTTCCAAATTTAAAAAAAAAACAGTGTCTGGGGGAATCAAACAGGTGGTTTTGGATGACAAACATTTAAGCTGTATCTTTAGACAGAAGATGAAGTAGGCATGTATGCTGATGTTATCGCAGCTTGCCTTTATCCTCACCTTTTTGTGTTTAATTCAAGGGAAAAAAAACCCCAAAACATAAAAGGTTAATTGCTATGTACAGGACTGAATTTCTGGGACATGTAAAACCATAATAATATCATACAAGGCTAAAGAAAGATAAAAATATGTTTAATCACCCTTGAATTTTGAGCTGTGTTTTATTTCAGTAAATCAGATCAAACTCAAAGGCCTTTGAACTACTTCTACCTTTCTCTTCAGTCCTTACAGCACAACCACTGCCGCTACTGAGAAGCCAGAGAGAAATTAAAGGAAGGGCATGGCAGGTCTTCCACCTGTATTTCTGAAACAGGACAAATCTTCATGTGCAGTCATACCCGAGCCTCCTGCTAAACTGAATCAGGTGTCCTACTGCAAAACTGAATCTAATCGATATTTTTAACGCTCAGTTCAGCACTATGTGTGTATCTCCATGAGAAGCACACACATTTAAAGTCTACCTGGGAAGGGGTTTGTACACACACACAGAAGCACACGAAGACAAGACCTTTCCAAGTGTGGTTTTCTAGTATCACTCAACCTCATAAAGCGATAACATCACTGCAGTATACTCCTGCCTGGTTGTAATCCCACAAATCTTTAATGTTAAATATTAACCTTGAAAATTTTGCTTGTTTTGCCAATCTCTTTTATTCTTCTCCCACACTTCTGATTGCTATGGCATTCAACAGTCTTAAGAATATTAAAGAATGCCTTTGTGCAAAAGTCTCCTTCAGGCTTGTTGAAATAGTTAATATTGCACTGAAACTTGACATGAAATTATTCATTCAGGAAGTAAAAATTTTAAGACCAGCGGTGTCTAGCTTGAGGTACTTCAAAACAGAAGTTGCTGGTTTGTGAATTCTCTGAGCTGTTACAAAAAACCTTCTGTTAATACATATATATGTATATGTATATATATGTATTTTGAAATACTGTATATACATGTATTTTTGAAATACTGAAGCTTCTACTTAGCCTACATGATGTTAGCAATAATTTTAAACGTTTCTCTTCAAAATCTTTAGATTTCTTCCAGAGTCTGCAGTGGTGGTGCATGACATTACATTCCTCACATCCAGAATTCCTGTTAATTAGCATAGAACTGACCTAACTACTGTGTGGTATCATACAGTCACAGACTGGTTTGGGCTGGAAGGGACCTTAAAGCCCACCCAGTGCCACCCCCTGCCCTGGGCAGGGCCACCTTCCCCTAGCCCAGGTTGCCCAAAGCCCCGTCCAGCCTGGGCTTGAACCCTTCCAGGGAGGGGGCAGCCACAGCTTCTCTGGGCAGCCTGTGCCAGGCCCTCACAGGGAACAATTTCTGCCTTAGATCTCATCTAATTGTACCCTCTTTCAGTTTAAAACCATTCCCCCTCATCCTGTCACTACCATCTCTGGTATAAAGCCTCCCTCCGTCTTTTATCTACGAACTTCCACGTAACAACAGCTTTGGGCAGACTGTCAAGAGTAAAACAGTTTCCACCTATTTCAAAATGCATTCAGAAGAACTGAAGAAATATTTTTAAGATATTGTCTATCTTGTGCTTGGTCATGCACTGAAGAGTGTATTTCCATAATGATATAGTTTAAATGATACAAGTTTTGGGGGAAAGAGTCTCAGGCAAATGAAGTCCCACACTTTCCTCCCACCTGTTCTTCAGCGTAGAGCACACACCGTACCTGGACGACCTTTCACGTACTTCAGTATCCTTAGAGTACTTGGACATTTTTAGTATTTCCATGCCTGGTTTTGTGCCAAAGTCACTCATTCATTCATCCAAGACAACTCTGAACGCTCCGCAAAATCTCACAGCAGAACGTGTGCGTGTGTGGGCTCCACCTCCCCGGGCAGAGCGTGAACCCCTTCCCCCGTGTGGGCAGGGGGTGCGCCCCCAGCCCAGCTCCTGCCCAGCCGCTGCGCCCCAGGCACGCTGCCCACGTTACTGCTTGCACCAAGTACTTTCCTCTCTCCAGTGCCTGTGGTGGAGAGGCAGCGTAACACGGCAGAACCAGGAGCTGCAGCGACTGCCAACGGGACCCCGGTGTCCACCCAAGTGGTATGAGCTGGTCTTGGTAAAAAAGTTGGGTTTTGAACGACAGTAGTGAAGGTAGAAAATGCCAGTGTGGTGGTTCCCATGGGATTAAGATAGCAAAATATCAATAATTTCCTCTTAATAGCAGAGTACACAATTTTGCAACTGTTCCACTACTTTACAAATTCCCTTACACTACATACGTGATGGGCCTGTCTGTAGGAATACTGAAGTAGAGAGACAATTAATTTCACCGTTATCTTTCTTCTTGCATGTTCATAAATAATAGAGGACTTCACTGAAAAGCAGGCAGGAACTAAGAAAAGGCACATGAATGTGGCTGTAGACCTGCTTCCTCATAAGCTAATGTCAGATAAAATTTTTATTCACCTATACTTGCATGAGAAATAAAGTCCCCAATTTCCATTTTGCTCATAAAGTATGTTTGCAATGTAAAATACACCACAGTTATAAATGGCTCCCAAACCCATTTAGATGTTAGTTTGAACTTCTAATAACATTTTCATTGACGAATATGTGATCGTAGTGAAAAAAACACAGATCTGGAACTCTTGGAGAACCAGAGTTATTCTTTGCTTCTTGCTGGCACGCTTGCAGCATACCACGTCTCCTAATTTCAATCTCTCTACACCTTCCATTCAATGGGACAGAAAAACTAAACTGGACAAAACTAAAGACTGCGTGTTTACAACACTCTGGTTTGTTTCCTTCGAGCCATGCTTTGTGAAAACCGTGCAGCTGTTAGGTGATGACTAACTACAATATTTTCATGTGCTTATACAAATATGCACTATATAAAACTGAAGAAAATAAGAAAGGACTGTGGTAATTTTAAACTCAGTTTTTGACGGACACAAACCAATAATGACTGAGGTCTTTGCCAGAGGCTATACTCACATCAGCATAATGCCCCTTCATACCACAGCGGTTGCACTCTTTATTCCAATAGGGTCTCTCCAGACATTCCTTGAAATAGTGGCCAGGCAAGCAGCAGTTCAGACAAAAACGTGCTGGGCAGCTGTTGTATAGATGACCTCTTTCTGCACACCCACAACAAGGGGGAACTTTCTGTGGAGAAACCAAAAAAAGAATTACGTTAGGTGAGAATGTCTCAAAAAATCAAAGATGAAAAAAAATCACAAGAAGAAATGAAGAAGAATCCACCCCAAATAAATACCTACTGCTGAGGAACTGCAGAGATGCTATGTTTCATCAAGGAATTAAGTGAAGAAAGACAATGAACAGAGTAAAACTTGACGTTGTAACTTTATAGGCTCCCTGGACCTTCTTGATTCGAACCTTGCATCAGGAGCACTCATTAAATGCCCAGTGTCTGTGTTATTTGCTCAGTGAATACAGCAAAAATAATCATTAAACCAAAAAGTACATTTCACTCAGAGCAGAAGTGTTGGGCAGTCTGTATGAACACATATTTTTTAATTAAATTTAGTAAAAGCAGAAAACCTGAACTGTGTGGTGGGAACATGACGCACAGTTTGTACTGCAGCGCTCTGTGGCACAGACTCTGGCACTGCCAGCAGGGACCAGCCAGGGGGACTGGGCAGGGATCAACTGGGGGGACCGGGCCAGGCCCGCCGAGCCCCGCTGTGCCCCAGCGCCGTCAGCAGAACCGGGGCAGGGAGGTTTTCCAAGGCGGCCGTTGCTCAGGGACGGGCTGGGCACCGGCCCGCTGTGCTGAGCCCCTGCTTCTGACCCCTGGGGTTTTTGTCCTCACTCACTGCACTGTCTTTATCTGGACCCAGGATCTTCTCTTGGTTTTGCCCCATCATCTCCCCCCACCCCACGGGGTGCGTAAGTGAGGGGCTGGCTGGGGCTCAGCCTGACACAAGCCCTGGGCTACGTGCCCTGGCACCCCGACAAGTCAGCACAGGGAGCCACAAGTACATGACGCCGCAAGCCGTTCCCAGGCCACACCTGCACCTCCCCGAAGCACCTTCCCAGCGAGCGTGTGTGCCCAACGAGGGCTTGCGCTGCAGCCAGGCGGGACGCCGTCGCGGGGAGCCTCAGGAACGACGGCAAAATCCCCACACTCACACAACTGCCCCCAGGTCTTCACAGCAGAGTGACTGGTTTTAAACCTCTAACCCACAGACAAACTTCTGAATATTTGGCATCTATCTGAGTTGCCTAAAGCTATTTGCAATCTCACCTTGTCTATAATTTTTAACATTATTCACACCACAGTTCATTATACGATACCAGCTTTCAATCACTTGCTATGGGGGATTTTTGGATCCCATAGGATCTCCTTGAAAAACATTTTCATCTTGAAACTGGTTTTACAATACGAAAAAAAAAAATGTTTCTATATTATAGTTGACTCCCTTTTTGCTCAGTTTATACTTATGGATCGTTTCTTTTACAAAAACAACAAAAGCAATGACCTCCATGAAACAGCTGATTTTGTACAGTAATCTGACCCTGTGCAAGCTATCCTTGAACTGGGAGCAACCTTTCAATAAAAGAATAAACCCCTGAAGCAATGCTTCTAATAGCAAATGCAAAAGAGTATTACAAAAAACCAGCTGCATCCCCAAGTCATTTAGGTATTGCATTTACCTTTGGAGTAGGACAGTTCTTGGACAAATGACCTGGTCTGCTGCAATTCCTACAGGTGACATTTTTATCAGCGGTGTAGTATCGCATACTGGTGTGCCTCACCCTCGCATAGTTGGAGATCTGTGCCTGGGAGACAACACAAGAGAAATCATTCGGGATTCTGTGGTTAGAATTGTAAATCTGTGAAGCGCCCTGCTGGTAGTGTTCAGTTAGGAATCTAACTTTTTATAAGTACAATTTACACATAGAGGTTGGAATGGGGTAGTTGTGTTATAGAGAAACCTGCATTGTCTAAAGAAAAGTCTTGTTCAAACCTCCACTTCGGGACATTCTACTCTGCTGTTTAAAATAGCAGTTATGA
The DNA here is from genome assembly GCF_965140245.1 of Athene noctua. Taxonomy (NCBI): domain Eukaryota; kingdom Metazoa; phylum Chordata; class Aves; order Strigiformes; family Strigidae; genus Athene; species Athene noctua. Next base: position 90,943,180 of record NC_134077.1, on the reverse strand, counting down.
AGATTTGCTTTCCCTTAATTAGTCAAGACACTTTTACTCGCTGTGCTATTATTTCATGACAAACTGGAACTTTTCCCAGAATACAAATATAACTAACGTTAATTGCAAATGCAAGTTACACGTTCCCTTGCACACATTAAGGGAAACTTCTTGGACAAAGTACAATGCCATACAAGTCTAGACCAAATCTGCAATTTGCAATTGTAAAGAAAGATTTAAAAAGGAAAAAGAAGAAAAAAAAAGAGAAGCTGGAAACAACCCTCTCTCTCCCAGTGACCTCACACATACTTTCTGTTGTAGGCAGACAGAATTGAATATCCTGCCTTCAACCTTTATTGCTTTTAAATACTGAAATCAGATTTTGGAGAAGGAAGGGAAGAGGTACAAAAATACCATTTCTCATAAGGGAAAGAATTTGTTAATATCCCCTGATCACGTAAGCTTTGCCAAACCTCGGGAAGAGCAATGGAGGGAGCCGACCTTACAGCTGGGGCCCCCTCCCGATGAGCTCTCCTGGCTGCGGCCGCACCTCTGCTGCCCCCGGCCCAGCGGCCCCCCGGGAGCGCCGGGCGGCGCCGCGGTGGGAACGGGACCGAGCTGCCCCAAAACGACCGCCAGCCTCCGAAGAGGATGGGAGGGAGCAGCCGCCCTCCTCCCCGGGAGTCTGCGGAGGCACGACGGCTCCTGGCATCCTCTTCCCCCCGGCTCACGGGCCTGCCCCGACGAGGGAACCCCCTCCTACGGAACGGGAGCTCGGGCTTCCTCTGCCCTTGGCGGGATGCTGTAAGGATTCCACACAAAAGCTACACACGGACTTTTCAATCCCGTTTATCTCGCTCTGCACGTTAACAAACATAAAGAATTTTGGTACAACTGTGTTGTCTGTTACCTCTAAGTCCTTATTACAGATGGACCAGTCCACATCTTCTCCTGAAAAACAGAAATAAATTTAATTATATTTAATTTATAAGAGTATTTTTCTATAATATATTCAACATTATGATTACTGCACTTATTGAAACTGGTAATAGACTCTGAATGTACCAAAGTGCAGGAACTAATTCTGTCTTCACGAAAGGAAAGCTGTCAGTCCCCTTGGCGCCAAATCCGATTCACCCTAAAATCAGCACACGCCCAGCTACTGGGTGGATTTCATTTGACACCATCCTCTTGTCCTGCCCCACTCCCCCCAGGTATAAATTGAGGCAACGATTTAATTTTTTCAGAGTCTGGGACTCTAAAGCTTCCGCCTCCAGCCACCTGCAGGACCTCTGCCTGCGCTCATGGGGAGGCCCAGCTCAAGCCCAGAGGTCGCCAGAACAGGAGCACGTGAAACAAGAAGTGAACCCACAGCATCAAATACACTTTTCCTCCTTGCGAATTCGCAAAACCCCTGTCTTCATCGCGGCTTTCTGACTCTGCACGCCGAAATGACTTTATGCATAACCACAGCAACCAAGACTGTAAGCTAAGTAACTCTATTTCAAAACAGGGTTTGGTAATGTGCAATAAATCAGGACGACACACTGAATTATCAACTGTCACACCATAATCTTCTCACACGCAGCCTCTGGACTGTCAGAAGGAAAGAGAAAAAAAACAAAGAGGAAATAAAAGGCAATAAGCTAAAAGAATTGGGATGCAGTTACAGCTGTTTAAAAATTCTGCACGTCGACGCTGTTTACTTCTCTGTACAGACAGCTGTGCCACCACAGCATCGTTTTCATCATTAAGGGAGGATTCATGTCAGCGGAGGTGTTCACCTTACCTATACTTTTACAGTAACCATTACAAATTACACGCAAATTAATCCCATGTGTCTGCAGACTTTGTAATGCAAACTGTCCCATCCTGTTCCCATAATCCAGATCCGAAGCATCTACATGTGTTATTAACACAAACCACAACCACGTCACGATTTACAAACAGTAAAAAAACAGTAAAAATTTATCCAGCCGGTTTTGACTGTACTATTATTCATTTCCAGTGAAAGGCAGATGACTAGGAAACTTCCACTGTCTGTAGTATCATGTGTAAGCCTTCATTTACTGCAAAAGCCAGTGATTCCAGCTGAAGTGTGTAATGCAGTACCTGGACACAAGGTACGTCACGTGCAGCGGGTGCTTTAGAGCCCGCTGGCTGCTGCTCTTCATCCCGAAGCCGGGGCTGACACTCCCTGCTCCAATCGGAACAGCATGCTGGAGTATTTTTATTTTCAACGCTAACGCCAGCAATGCTAACGACCGTCAGGGAGACATTAACGATGAACCGAAGGCGATTTGAACAACTTAGTGTGGTCCCTAGGCCACGGCACATGTAGCAACGGCCCCTGCAGGACCCCAGCACCGCCCGGGGCAAGCGGCCCTCACCAGGAGGAGGGTGGCCCCGCGGCCACCACCCCGGGACCGCCTCTCCGGGGGCCTCGGGTCCCAGCAGAGGGGACGGTCGGGACAGCACCGCCCCAGCGCTCCTCAGTGTACGGGGTGGTGGGCATGCCCAAGGGAAAATCAGGCTTTTTGGTGTCTAGTCATTAAAAGTGAGGAAACACACTGACATATTTGAGTGCATTATTTATTACTTGGAAGCCTGTTAAGGAAATTCATTCATAAAGAAAAAGATATTTGTAATCCAAAACTCTGCCCTGTGAGTGCCGTGTTTCACAGAAATGCACATGCGGAATGGTTGACAGGTTACAGATCAAAATTACCAGCGAATTAACTCCTGTTAATCATCAGGCATGTCCTTGCTGAGGACAAAAAGTTTCTCTTCTTCACTGCCAAAATCCCCCGCTTCACAGGGGAAAACCATGATACAATGATTTAAATATTCCTAATGCTAGAAACTAAAACTGCTCAAATCAGAAAATAAATACAAAACTTTAGGGTGAATGAAATATTTCAACAAAATATCTCCTTACTTAAACCTGCTGGTGACCTAAAAGCTAAGTCTAACTCAGAACAGGTTGCATAAGGCTTTGTTTTCACTCACACTAAATTTTTCAGACTGAAATACATAGGGAGAGTTACGCCTCTGCAACCAACCTGAAACCTTGCTTTAGGAGACACATAGAAAAACCTGCCACGATCTTCCTTGTCGACCACAGTGCTGGGTCTGGCACTACATCACGCAACAAACGACAAAACTCTGCTCCAGCTGACAAATACCTCCCCTGCCCCCGGCTTAGTTTGCTCGTTTGGATGAAGCGACGTGTGCGGGGGGCACCGCCACTCTCTGGGGCTGCAGGTTCCTCCGAGCTGGCCTCCTGGACACCCCCGCCCGTGGCGACGCCGCCGGCTGCCCCGGGCCACGCTCTCCCTGCCCTGCAGCACCCACCACCGTTGTTCCCCCCAACGCTCAGAGTCTCGCCAGGCCTGGGACCGCAGAGTTGGAGCCGCGCGTCCCCGAGGGGGTGGTGGAGGGTGCCCAAGGACCCTCCCACCCACAGCCCCAACCTGCAGCCTCAAGCCCCTCTGGGGACTGAGGGGGAGATTTTGGTCAAAGCACAGCTGTAAAACACATATGATAATTACGGAAAGTTTCCGTATTTAGCAAAGGCTGGTACGGTGACACCTGCCACCTGATGTTTTCCAAGGCCAAGCAGCACAACGTTACAGCATTTCATCCTTCTTTCAGACGGACCCATGCACAGAGGGTGGATTTCTGCCTCAAGGAATGGGGCTATGAGTACTTTATTTTAAGAAAGCAGCAATTTGAAAACTATCTCTGTCAAGACTTTCCTTTTTTTTCTGTGGAGAAGCTGCATGTGCAAAACTCAAGATTACTTAAAGAGTCCTGTGAGTTTTCACAGTGTATGAATAAAATGTTTCCAGTACATCTTCAACAAATTGGTGCTTTTACTAGCATCTTCATTTGTTAAAAGCAATCTCCTTTTTAAGTTTATATTAATTTCTATAGTTCAGCTAAAGAAAATACTGCTGACTTTGTCACATAAACTTCTTGTATTTATACTCTGAAAAAATGGTTTTGTCAAATTGCAGAACAGGAAAGAAGAGAAGGGAAAGAAGAGGATGCAAAACATACACCGTTTAGATGAAAACGGAAGCTCTGTGCAAGGTTCTTCCTTTATAAAATATTGTGCCTTGGCTGTCCTGTGCCCCCATGCAATAGGATGAATGGTAAGCAACAGCTTTGCCTTTATTTAAAGAAAAATTTTGAAAGATCATTGAGATTCACATGTATCCCTCCACCAGCATGAAAATGTAAATTTCTGAGCAGCGCTCATGGTGAAGCCAGATTTAGGACACTGTTCAATGTGCATTCAAGCCTTCCCTCTTTCATTCCAGAAAGGGAGAGGAGGGGAGGAGGGAGAAGGAGGACCAGCAGTCAAAACCTGAAATTGCCCGGAGGAACAATCCGTTTCCACAGAACAAAAACCTGACTCAGAATAAACAAAAAACTGCTCAGAAGATTTCCTTATCTGCCGTACCACCGACGATCCCAGCGGCCGAGCAGCCCACCCCAGCACGGCGGGGCGCAGACGGGCACAGAGTCTGACCCACCAAAAGTCACATTTTTATTCTGCTCATCGAAGCTGGGAGGAAACATGTCCCTGTTCTCCACGCAAGTTCAGCCTGTCCTGCAAAGGTTTATTTCATTACTGCACCTAACTGCACAAACTGTACAGCCTGCACGTGCAACTTTGAAAATAAACCACTAATTGTTCTAAAAGGGGAAGGCAAGTGGTGTCCCACTCTTCCTTCTAATCAGAAAATACATGCAGACATGCATTTTATTTAGTTTATTTTACAACCATTTCAGTGAAACAGGCCGCTTCAAGCTGTGACGGTACGATATGTGGCCTGAAGGGCAAATATGTTTCAAAGCTGGGCTTTAAAAATTGGATTTTGACTGCTAATTAATATAGCACATTACAGAATAGAGAACCCTAATTACATTCTACTGTAAGACTTCTGTGGCAAGGACTGTTTCAGACATATCTCTGAACAGTATTTAGCATGTCAGGGCACAGCTGCTGCTGCTGCTACTGGAGTAACAAATAACTTCTAAAAATGATAAGCCTTAAACCCCTAAAAATTATCTACATCTGTAAGAATTTCACATTGTGACATTTTACATAGATCTGAAAATTCCTGTTTATGTTCGAACCAGAGTGACTCAAGTAACATAATTTGCTGTAATGAGTTTCAGATTTTTTGTGCTCCAGCAGCCCTTCTTCCAAAACACAAGGAACGGAGCTGTGGAGTGGTAAGAACCCAGCAGTGTCCCAAACCAGAAATCGAGATAGCCTCCCTACATCAGACTGTGCAAAGCACAGGAATTCAGGTTTCTGTGTGCTAGGAGGCACGAAACACCTTTCTCTTCTAGAAGGTGGGTTCCACGTACCCATGTACACGTGGGGGTGTCACTGGGGTTGTGAGGTGAGGGACGTCTGCTCTGCAGCCACCGAAGACTAGCTGGGAACTGGAAGGGGGCTGCTCTCCTCACGCCACCCCACGTTCCTCTGCAAGCCGCGTGCTGGCACCGCGCCGCTCGGGCCGGCGGGCTCCAGAACATGGTTGTTTGGAGGGAGGGAACCGTGGGTCTGACAGACACCCGGCGCGGGGCTCACAGCTCCGTCCAGGGACGCCCCTCACGGACCTGTGTTGGGGTCCCTGGCTCCACCCCAGCACCGACAGCTCCCCCAGGGCGCAGCGGGCGAAGCCCCTTCTGCATCACACAGACACTCAAATTCACCCCTGGGCAGAGGGATGGAATCCAATGTGGTGTTTTTCTTAGGCACTTCTAGGGATTTCTAAAATTTGCTTTGATGAGAAAAAGGTGATTTACTTAAAAACAAGACACCTGCTGTTATAATGGATTACACGTCAATATCTCTTTAACGCAACTTTAAAGGAAATCCATAAACTCCCACAGAGAAATCAGACGGTGTAATCATTGACAGAAGTCCGATCTGAGAACTGTTCTCATGGCAAGGGCTCTCCTGCCTCTCCCCTCGATATCTCATACGTATATACATGTGCAGTAATATACACGGTTTTGTCAGTGAGAAAATACCAGCAATACTTTATTTTTCGCAACCTTTATCTGATACAGCATGACGTTTTTGAAAAACATCACAAAATCGGAAAGGCAACAGTGAACAAACCACAAAACTCAAACCGTTCTGAAATAAAATGTAAGAGGCTGATTGAAGCAAAGGTAGCACTGGCCAAAAGCCTATCAGAGTTTAAAAAGAAAAAAACCCCCACACCTCTGAGCGGTCCTGCATAAGTGAGAAAAACAATCCCAAGACCTATTAAAGTAACTTTAAGCAAACTTAAGAAGCCATTACCCATGGGAGAAGACTGAACCGTTACTGCCAGAGAAGAAAAGTCTGCTGGCTGGGGGGCACGACACGGTATTTATAATCCCCAGGCAGCATGTTCGGCGGGGGCCCGCGGCAGGGCTGGAGCTGCAGTTTTCAGGAAGGTCATGAAGTTCAAGACGGGTGAATTAGGAGCACTTAACCAAGGAGAGATGCGCACTTTTGATGTTTAAAGCAGACGTTAAGAAATTCAAAAATCGGCCAGGTGTTAGCACATTCTGCCTGCTTCTACCCAACGTCAGGCATCCAGCCCTGCGCTTCAGCCGAGCAGCTCCTCTGTGTCGCTGAGCTGCTCGACAACGTCTCTGGCGACAAATCCTGCACCTTCTTCCAGGCGTTTGCCCTCCTGCACCCACCTCGACTCCGTACGTGCCTATGGCCATCTGTAGGCAGGATGCTTCACACGCTAAGTGGGAATAAAAATGTGCAGTGAAAAAAGCAAAAGATAATGTAATTCTGTAAACCGCATTCTTGAGGAATACGGATACTACCGGACTGCTAAAGTGCACAGACACATGTTAAAACACAAATACATAGTGTGCCTTTTCTATTATGTAAGTACGCATAATTTTCTGTTTTCTGTCTCATGCTATAAACACTGCTTCCTTTAGTCCTGACCACTGCTAGTAACGTTAATTCACAAAACTCAGTGGCTCATGATTTTCAAAGCTTAGTGCAACATTTGCAGAACAAAGTAGGTTTTTCTCTCTTTTTGGTGGGTACAAGTATGGGGACCACAGGAACAGTTAAATTCATGGCATGGTTGGTCTACCACACAGTCGGGGGAATTCTTTAAATAGAGCCTGTCACTCTCTTTGCCCATCAATGGGATTTCCTTCTCAAACTGCTGATTCGTTCAGGTACACAACAGAGGAAATTTCAGTTAACCTTTGTTTCACCCCGGGGAAAAATCTGTCTGAAAAGTATAAAATGAATAGATTAAAAAAAAAAGAAAAAAAGAAAGAAAAGCTGCAGGGTTATTCTTCCTAGTGTTCACAGCAGTCGAAGTTAAACAGAGAAAAGGAGGCAAACATGAACATTTTATTCCCACCAGAGAATAAGGTATAATATATGATTTAGAAATTCCATTGTCTATACTGTGATTTCTAATTTAGCAAAGGAAAGACTGAACACAAATCTATTGTTCTCATTGAGTGCATCAAGAATTCACTTTTTGACTATTTCCTATATGACTGGAAAAGGAATAATAGGTTACTTTGAAGAGAAAGCCTTTTTAGCTGTTTGATTAAGTTGTCTTAAATACCTTTTAGATTCCAGCAATCCTTGCTGAAGAGAAAAATAACAAACGCTAACTCAGAATTACACGTGAAAAGATGCATACAGAGATAAAATCAAAAGTACAGTCATGAAATAAAGGGAAGTTTCAGGACAGATTACAGCCAAAAATGGCCTTAGACTGTTCTAAGTTATTCATTAAAAAACCTTTTTTAATAAAAACATTAAAAAATGTTTTGAGATACAATTATAATTTCAAACCAGGAATAATAACGCTGATGTTCTAGTGCCCCCGATCTGGCAGCAGGCCTGTCGCGCTCACCAAGGGAGAGTTCCTGCACCCCCAGCCCGTCCCTGCAGCACCGGCAGCGCCCAGCCGGCGCGGGCGAGGCCCCAGCATGGAGCACGGGGAGGTCTGCCTGGGTTTAGCGCCCGTGGGAGAGACATTCTGGAATTTCTGTCGGGATCAATAGGATGCCGAGAATTGGTTCTGTAGCACCGACTTCAACATCACGGGGATTATTTCTGTATTTAAGTGATGGTTATTGCGCAGCAGATTTTGTCAGTGGCAACACAACACTTCATCGAGGAAGGTCATGAGGGAAGCCGGAGGCTCTGGCAGCTGTATAACCACGCTGAATCCTCATCTCTTCATCAGCCCTTGAAGAGTGGTATCTATTGCAGTTACCAGTGTTAACTATTACAGTCCTGACAGTAACCGGTGCACGCACACCGCTGTGATGGTTTGTACAGTCCCTTCACACGGGCAGCTGACATGGTCCTCCTCATGGCCAAGACTGGAGCCCCAAGAGTGCTGCTGCTTCACTCCTCAACTATCACCTAATAGCAAATCTACAATTGCACCTCAGCCATCTGTTTTGGCAACATACTACCTCTTTTTCCACCAACCCAGAATGAAGGAGATATAAATATAAAAGAGGGAACAAAGTCCATGGAGTCTGATTCTACTGAGGCTTGCGGTGTCTGATCTGGCAAAGTCACCGTGCCTAAAGGCTGTGTCAGAGATGTGCCAGCAACATTATGGAGAGGAACCCAGATTTAAGGCTCCGTGGAAATGATTCGTTAACACTTCAACTCAACCACAAACCTAGAACCATCAGCCATCAGCCGTATCCTGGAAGACCAGCACGGCTCTCTTGGTGACGCCATTAGGATGAGACGTGGAACTCAATTCCTGAGTTTGAAGAATATTGATATAGACGAATATCTGAAACTTGTAAGGCTTACTTGGGGCTCTTAAATGCCTCTAATTTTCCCCTGAAATTCCAAAAATCTTTAACCGAGAAAAAAAATGAAAATCAGATTTCAACACAGGCTAACTGCTGGTCTTTGGGTACGGGGCAGAATTTCGGTTCAACTTTCTCTCATGCTGATAACCTGGCCCACTGGACAAAGGCGAGCTAAATGATCCTGGTTCAGACAATTCCTTCCCACCCTTCAGGTCGGACCAGGCTGCCATGGGGGAGGAACAGGAGAAGAACCACCATGTGGTGCCCGGGATGCAGCAGACCCAGGGTGCTCACGCCAGAACAGCTCCGAAGGGGGCAGTTTCGGTGCTTTCACGTCCTTTTCCAGGGAGCTTTCAAGAAACACTGCTGTGACTAACCTGTCTCTAGAGAACAAATTATAGGAACAACTAGACATCGTGTCTTGATTTTGATTTTTCTTAAAAGAAGCAATTTATAAATCAGTGACACAACCAGACCTAGACTGTGGCTATAGCTTTTCGAGTTTTTAAAATATTGCACATCATGTGGCAGCTTCACAGAGACGAAGGAGGAAAACCCTCAACATTTCCAGAGACACAGCTGGAAACGTGAGCACCCTTCTACTAAGGTAATGCTACCAACAAGGCTCACAGGTTTCAAAGTTAGTACAGAGCTCTAACATGATGAGGAACAGTCTAAACTGACAGCAGAACAGCAGAGAGGCGTTTACAGTCTTTACCTCCAGACGAAAGGAGTCCCGGATCAAACCGGGATGCAGGGCTTTGCGTTACCCCGAGAGCAGAACTGAAGTCTGAGCTAATGCTAGTAAGGAGACCTGGAACAGATGAAATCCCGTTGGATATATCCTTAGTTCCTATTTTTGCTCCTCCTGAGCACTACAGCAAAGATGGAATAGGAGACACGTGCAGGAGGCTCCTGAAAAATATTCATACAGAAAGGAATTCTTCTGCAATTCAGGGACAGAAATTAACGTCACTTCATGGATTTGCCATAGCTCTAGTTGAGGAAACCTCCCCATATGCCACGCACGGGGAATACAAACAACACCCTGGGCACTACAGTGCCCTTCCACGTTAAATCTTCTCCAAACTCAGACTTTCCAGGAAAATGAAGACTTGAGAAGTGACCCGCTAACACAGCACGCCTAACAGTGACAAAGCGCTGCTGCAGCTGAGGATGGGTAACAGCACGTAGTTACGTTATGAGAAGAAGACTCCAGTGTTAACACTCTGCTCTAGTTTTGGTCTTCCCGAGCTTCTACAACCTTCCGACCACACCGGCAGGTTCTTCGGTCTGTACCTGAAGGTGCGCGCCACAAACACCTCTGACAGCAGGAGGAGGCCCCAAGATCTTCTCAACACCTTCCTCAAGGTCTGCAAGCGGCGTAGCAGCTCTTCTGGGAGTCACTGCCAGGGAGGATGGCGGCTGGAGCCCCTGCCAGGGCTCTCGACCCACCCTGAAGCTCTGCACACGCTTGAATCGTGAAAGCACCAACAGCTCTGGGACGCTGCGGAGGCCCCGGCCCCACGACTGAGAGCGATCTGACGCTGGGCCCCGAGGGGCAGAGAGCAAAGTGTGGCAAAGGAATCCTCTTCCATTCCAGCCCTCATTTTCTGATGTAGTTCATTCCACACGGCAAAGACATCCTTTTCTTGGGAACAGAGAGCAACTAGGATGGACTTACTCTCAACATCAGTCTTCTGCTTGCAAGGGAAAACACAGGTTTCCAGAAACACCGGATTTCCATACTAAGGGCCACAATTGTAAGGTGATGAAAAATGAAGTAGCCTTGATAAAGAGCTACTAATTCTGACAATTTTGTCCCTGCAACAAAGACTGCAGCAGGAAGGGTGTCGCTCTCTTTCCTCCTCTTTCCAAAGAAAAGAGAGAGCCGGTAAAAGGAAATGTGGTCTCTGTTCATAGTCAGCAAATAACAGCTCTTAATGAGAGAATTCAGTTTTTGCTTATTTAAAAATGTTTCAGTGGGGCAAGGAAAAAAAATAATTTGAGACCCCTGATTTCATCCCCGTTTCCTGTGTACACTGGTGCAGTGGTCTCGACAGTGGGGTGCACACACTCCACGGGGTGTGGAAGGCATTCCACTGCAGCACAGGAAGAAAATATTTTTTTACTATTAATAAATAAAATAAAAATATATTTTAAAAATAGGGTTTACTTAATCTTTTTCTCATCCTTTTTTACTTTCTATTTTGGATATGTTTTATAATGCACATAATACATTAGTACAGTACCATACGTATATAATTTAAATAAATATACATATGTGGGGGTGTGTGCTCAGAAATGTTTGGAGACCACCGCACCAGAGCACGGCTTTTACCAGTGGCCAAAGAGTTACGAATGAAACAAAGTTGGTTTTCTCTACAAAAGCCTGCGATGGATGAAAAAATTGGAAGTCCTCACATGGCGTTTCTTCCACACACTCAGAGCCCACATTTAAAAGATCATGTCTGTTTAGTGCACACATGATCTTTCATTCTTCAGAAGAAAAGCTGAAGTCCTTTGACGCTGGAGGAGGATGCAGGGTAACCACAACTGACACCGAAATGGCCGGGTCAAAAGTGCCTTGTACAATACTAAAGAGGTATTTATTTACACTTTGAGAACTTGTCTCTGTGGTTTTGGTTTCTTTCTTGTTTGTTTGTTTTTTGTTTTTTGTTTTTTGTTTTTTGTTTTTCTTTCTCCTTAAAGAGATACCACAGCAACAGGGAAACCCTCCTCGCTCCTACCAAAACCAACACATGCCTTAATTACGCTACCGTAACGAATGACAACTTTCTTCCAGATCTACTGAATTTAAGTTCTTTAACAGGAGGAGTTTTTCAGACACCTGAGGCGGTTGACAGCTGCGCCCTTCCCAAGGCACTGGCACAGGGCACAGAGGGGCAGCGCGTTAGGAGCGATGTGATCACACCCTCGAGCCCGCGGCGCATCGAGGGATGCGTGGAACGACGCTGCTCGGACCGCAGCCCTGGGCTCACGCTTCGCCAGGGCTTCCCAGAGCCGCTGGCACCGGACACTCACCCGGGCAGTTCGGTTCATTTTCCCACCCTCAGTACACATGGCAGGGCTGCTCTGCATTTTTCAGTCAGGAAGGTAGAGTGCCGTGGGTTCGGCTGGCCTGGGATCACTGGGTCTGGAAGCAGATGCTGGATTTGTTTAAGATGCCAAGGACGGGTTAAAGCATTTTATTGGGATTTACTCCACAAGCCTGACACCAAAAATGAAGGCATCTGATGCTGAGCTCATGCATCGCTGGTAACAGCGAGGATGTGTAAAAGGAGCCAGAGGAAACGTCAGCCCTGTTTCGCTGAGCTGCAGTGAGACAATAGCAATACTTACGCTCTGAATGCACCACTAACCAAGTTTCAACAACCAACAAGCATTAAACTAGAACCATAGTGCTTTTAGGCATAGATAATGTATCCTGTGCCTGCTTTCTGCTTAGAGAGAAATTAAGCATAAACATAGTTTGTGCTGGATGTGGTTATTGCCCTAATAGCTGTGCTGCAACCATGCCGTGCTCAAATTCAGCAGTCCCGTTCTGTAAAAATTGTTGAAGGAAACGCAAGTTGTCCACTCGGATAAATAACCGCGGGTGAAAAACGTCAGATCACAGAAGAGGCGCCCGAATGGTCGAGCAGCGCGTTCACCCTGGCGGACGCTGCTCAAGGGCTTTCACAGCCCCTGCCCATGCGCTCCCGGCAGAGCGCTTACCCGGGCACGAGCAGAGCTCACAAGCCTGCATCTGATCTTGAGCATTTAAATTCCGAGAGTTTAACAAGCCTTTGCTGTAAGTGAATCAGACAGCAGAAGTACTGAAATAGAAGAACTATTCAGAAGTACTGAATAGTTAAGGTGCATATAATTACTTTTTAAACACCACTTTAAGACATGTAACAGCACTTTTTCCTGACATTAATAGAACTGCAAGGCATACTGCACACAAACTCTTCCCACCTGAATTTAAGTACTGCAACTCTCAACTTTTTGCTGTTCCTCTAGGAAACCATTACACACTTCATATTTACAATTTTTAAAAACGTAATTTATAATGTTTTGTTTGATTAAAGTTTTTTTTTGTTTCAATGTTGATTTTTAAACAGTAGTATTCTTTAAAATGTGCAGTTACTTAATTCAGCTCAATAGCTTCATGTGTGGAACTGAAACATTTGCATTAATCTGAGAAAGCTGAAACGAAGTTGTGATTTAAGTCATTCTTTTCTGATAAAGACTGAACATCCAACCAGTTTAGCCTACATAGCTCAGGTGAAAGTCCCTTACACTCGTCACTGTGGTAGTTATGATTCTACTGGCCAAATTTACTGAATATACTTTCCTTATTGCAGTTCAGGGCAATAATTTCTGAAATCTTTGATTCAGGTTTTCCCCCTTCGTCTGGACAAGAGCAAGGGACGTCTGAATCGATGATTAAAGGGCTGGTTGCAAAGCAGATTCTGCTTCTACCTAGCAACACTCAGAAAAAACCAACTAGTCCTATCGCTGAAAAAAATTATCAATGCCTCATTTAAAATGTGCAACCAACCAAATTTCCTGAGCAGTGTGGCAGCTCGTTGCTCCTGTAAAACCCAATAATACAGACACTCTCTCTAACTCCCAGTGTCTTTCACTAGGCTGTAAGCAGAGAGGAAGGCGACAAGAAAAGCAGTAAAATGTCACATCGGATGTTCTGAACCCTTCACTGGGGCACAGGCTCTGCACCGGGAAGTGGAGCCACTCCAGCTCTCGCCAAGATCAACCCCATTTGTAACAGTCTCGAGGAGCAACCGGGAAGTGGAAACACACGGCTCACACTGCGAGAGATGCTCGTGAACGGCGACGGCAGCACTGAACACGCGGTTTCAGGGACAACCAAGGAGACCTGAGAGGGGAAGACAGAAGATGACTCACGTCTTCGGCTGGTTGTGGAGCCGGACGGGACCAGCGCCCGCGCTGGGGTTTGCAGAGGCTCTCCGAAGACATGTCCTGTCTTCTTTGCCGTATCTTTGCAGGGGAGTAACACCCACACCGGGCAGGTTTCATCAGTCCTGGCACGGGTTTTATCAGACACGGCACTGCCAAGAGCCCTTAGCACAGGAGGGCTCTGGTTCTGGACCAAGCCCTCGATGTCTTCACCCAGCCTCAAGGAAGCCACGGCTGCAGCAGGTTTTTGCTGGAACCACTGCCCACAGCAGGACCGTGGTCGGCACCGGTGAGAACTGCACCTCAGCACAGCCCAGTGCCACACAGCCCCGCGGGCAGGCGGCGCGGCGCCAACGCCACACACCCCGTTCTGGCGGCCGTGAACTCTCACAGGGCTTGGCCTCGACGCCGGGCACGTGTGGTTTAGAGAAAATGATCCAAATCCGTACCACCCGTCAAAAACCAGAATCACAATACGCCTCCCATATACTCACCTCCTAACATGAGGGCAAGACCCGAGGCAGGAAACTGCTAAAACGCTACGACTTCTGGGTGGCCTCTGCCAAGAACAACCTCAAACACTCCTATTGCAACTCCCCGACAAACCAGCAATAAAGAAATGCTGGGATGATGGAGTTAGCCCCTCCTTTTACTGTAACAGTGATTCAGAAGATCCAGTATGACTGAATTCAGGCATATTTTGCATCTACTGAACATTTTGAAAATGATATATTCCTTTTCAAGAAAATGTGAAGTTGGTATATTTGTAATTCATTATTTGTGTATTTGCTTTAGTTTAGTCCTGTGTTCATACAAGACCAACAGCTCAATGATGCAGTAGGAAATATGTGATCACATTATTACTATTTTTTTAATGGAAGTGCAGAGGAAAGCTTTATAAGGGAAAGATAATCTGCATTTTGTTACCCAGTAAGACTCTCTGTATTTTAAAAAATGAAAATGCAGAGTGAAACCAGAAAGCCACCTACTCAACATAAATGCATCCAAGTCAATAAACTACTTAAATGAAACAGATTACATCACTCACCAGCAACATTCAGGATCTAAGAAAATGAGTGGGCCAACTACTTAGTGTTAACCTGAGGAGGGAATGCACAACCAGACTTCCTCGCTTGGACACATAAAGAATGATGAATTAACTGGTTGCTTGAAATGAACATATCTAAGGAGTTGTAGAAACACTCGTTTCCTTTTTCTGCCATTGTCTCTGATGACATGCTCTTTGAATTACATACCTGCCTCCAGCCTTCATTATTTCTATGTTTCATTATAATGAAGATTATACTTTGACTTTCAAGGCTGCTTGCCATTATAAAATCCTGCACAAGCTTCCTTCCCCTTGCAATCCTACAGTGCCATCATGGCAACAACTCACAATTCTTCTGCGTTTTCTTTTACCCACAAGGCCACCCCCTGCCACCACACAAAACCCCCACGGGTGTTGAGAACTCAGGGCCCATCAAGCCCACAACAGGTGCCACAACTGCTACTGGTTTCAAAGGGAATTCTTAAACTGGAGCATCTCGGTGACTGCAGCGGTGGACAAACAAGTGAAAAATGGGAGCTGCTAAGGCATGGGCAATATCTGCACTGTTAAAAATGTACAGAAGTGCTGAAATATCCAAAATGGCTTCAGCCAAACCTCCAATTATTTTATGAAGTGCACATGCAACTTTCCTTTAAATCCCCCCTAACGCTGAGCTGTACAGTAACCCCGAGAGGGACGAACACCCCGGTACATTGCCAGAGCTGTGCTCTCACGGTGACGGGGACACACCCAGAGCAAAAACCACGGGCTGGACCGTGACCTCCTGCTGCTGCTCTGCCCCGGCAGAACGGACGAGCCCTGGCACTGGCACCACCGGTGGAGGGTGCTCTGGGGGTGCTGCCGGGCGGCACAGCTGGGTCCACACCCATCACCGGGTGGCACAGCTGGCTCTATGCCCAACGCCTGGTGGCACATCTGGGTCCACACCCAATGTGGCGGCACATCTGGGTCCATGCCCAGCACTGGGAGGCACAGCTGGCCCCGCAACCAACACTGTGTGGCACACCTGGCTCTGCACCCCACCCCAGGCAGCGTATCAGCTCCGTGGCCAACGCCAGGTGACACACCTGGTCTGTGCCCAAGACCGGGCGGCACATCTGGTTCTGCACTCAGTGCCGGGTGACACATCTGGCCCCACAGCCAGCACCGTGTGGCACATCTGGCTCTGCATTCAAGCCTGGGCAGCACATCTGGCTGTGTGCCCTCCCCTTCCAGAGCTGACCCTGGCACCACGTCCTGACCGGGACTGACCCCCGGATCAGGGAGCGCCTTCGCCCCCCGGCCACAGCGGCTGCGCCCGCGGGCAGGGCCTGGCGCCCCTCAGCACAGGCCCCCGGGGGTGCTGCCCAGGGCCACGGCCTGCTGCGGGCAGACGTGGAGCCGCGTGGTCACCGGTGAATCTCCTGTGCTGACCTCCTCGCGCTTTCGCTCAAGGTTCGCCCTCGTATTTGCACCTTGAAACGGCGCCTCGTGCAAGACTTAAGGCACAGTTATCATCTTGGGCATCTACAGCTTTGACAAAAAAATCAGTAGGGTTCCTGTTTAAAAAGAAAAGCACCACTCAACTATTTTGTCAGGAACACATTTTACCTGCTGCGATATACTATCTGTTTAGAGCAACGAAGGTACTGTAGCAATCCCCCTGGGTGACTTTGGGCACAGTTTCCAAAGCTTTCGCACGTGCCTGCAGGCTTTATTCGTGTTGAATAATACAGCCTCCCTTTTTTCCTTCTTTTTTTTTTTTTTTTTCCAATTTAGCTATTCTTGCACTCAGACAAATTTTTAAAAATTAAGTTTCTGTAAACACAGTGTTATCTTAATAAGTTCAAATATTATTAGACTATTCCCCAGGGGAAGAAAAGCAATATGTTCTAAAGCAAGTGGCTGTACATTTTGCAGAAGGTGGCTATTCTGAAATTAAGAAATGCAAATGATTCTACAGTTTATGTGCCTCAAAGTAAAAATAATGATATTAAATTTTAAAAAGGTAGCATAAGATATTGCTGCTTACGCAGGAGCATCAGGATGCCAAGGGACCCAGAGCGATCCTCGGTCTAAGGTTTTCAATGGCACAGACTAGTGATCACAGGATGCTGGTGATACTCTCCAGTTACCCCTGGCAACCCTTCTCAACTGTAACGATGCTGCCCTACAATAGCTTTCACTGGGCAGCTTTCTCTTCACTTAGCTGAATGCTTTGGGACCATCTGCGTCGGAAAGCATAAAAGGCCAGCCTGCCTGTGGGCCCGTCACTCTGAACACCACCTCTCTGACCCCGATTAAATACAACTTTCAATCCCTTTTGTCCTCCCTGTTGACTTCTCCTATTAAGGGAGCCCTTTGACAAAGAAAGCGGAAGAGTGGACTAAGTGCCCCCAAGAAAGGTGATGTCTGATACTGCTCAACACAAGGATTAGCAAGCCAATACATAACAAAAGCAAGTTTGGGGGAGGGGTAAAGAGGAAAAGAAAAAAATGGTTTTAGCCAGGTCTTTGACTAATTCAGTAGGTACACAGTTCAACAAATAGCTATACAAGAGGCCTGCTCCGAAAGAAACAACTACTGGAGAACAATAATTTGAGGAGATACCTTTCAGCATCATGACACAAGGCCATGACATTGACAAGAATGGTGGAGATATCATTTGCTACCTATGGGTTTTTAAACGGAATTTTGTGGAGAGGAAAGGCACCAAGAATACCCGAGAAGTTGCTTTAAAGACAGACTGCTCCCTACAGAAGGGTCTTGTAAAATATCTTAACTTCAGTCATTCAAGCTAACTTTAACGTCAGTAGGCTACAAAAACATGAGTGACAAGAACAACAAGTGCCTAGTGAAAACCTAAATTATCTGCCACGCGAGAGATGGTTGTCTCCAAAGGCACACACCAAGAAACTATCTGCTTTTTGGAATGTGCAAAGCAGCTTTGTCAAAAAGAATAAACAGTTCTAATCTGCCATATTTTTGGCTGGAAAATACGTGCAGCAGCAGTGGGGTATGCTAACGGAGCACAGCCTCTGGGCTGGAAACGGAGGGTCAGCCTGGTCAGCTCCGAGAGGCTCCACGAGCGTCGAGGCGCTGGGAGCAGGAGAGGGGGAAGAGCAGAGGGCCAACGGCGGGACTGGCCGGCTCCGGCCAGCACGGCCGGCACCCCGCGGAACAGCCGGGGGAGCGGGACCCTTGCGGCGCCCCCCCGCCACACAGACCAGGACGCGGCTCCAGGAGCGTTCGCCCAAGGTACGGGGCAGAAACGATGACGAGATTATCCCACGGGAAAGGTCAGGAAGGGCATCGGCGCAGAAGGGGTCTCCGCTGAAGAATCTGAAGCCAGACTGAAGGGACTTCTGTAGAGTGAAGTAGCAGAAGGGATGATCAGGGATTTTATTTCCAGAAAAAAAAGGTACTGAAACAGTAGAAGTGACCAGAAGAAAAACACAGTACATGGAAACCCATACACAAAACAAACCTTAAAAGAATTCTGGGAGCAGACCTTATTTCTAACTCCCACATCGGCAGTGATCAGGCTAGGGAAACAAGCAGATCAGACTGGCCCATGAAAATGTCAAAATACAGCAAATCTACCTGCTAGCATATTACGAAGGATTACAGCACAACTGCTTGCCAGCACTGTTTTTTTTTCTTCACACAACAGCTTAACAACATCTCTCCTTTCTTCACAACAGCTTTGCCTCCCAAAGCCCTGAAGTTATACCCATGACCCTTCCAGCTGAGGACCAGAAGAGACATTCTCCAGAGCATGTCAGGAACGCTTAATCTCGTGGTGTTTGTACAATGCATCACAGTGGAAACCCTCTTCTCAGTCCTCTTGGTGGGGCAAATCACTGCAAGGAGCAAATCTTTTCAGGGATTAAAAAGCAAATGACACATCATCAAAGCTGCACTCACTTCCCAGCCACCATAAGAGTCTGATTTTGTTATTTAGAACAACATAAACCATTGGCAAAGGTCTAATCTAGATAAGTTCTCCGAATGTCCTCACTGAAGCCTGATCTGTAGAGGCATCAGCGCTGCTGCCCCTACCTGATCCCCCTTATCCAGCCTGCTCCTACCAACTCCACCAGGTTGTTGTCCTTATCTTGTTAAATAAGCAGCTGATCTCCAGGCTAAGCGTTCTCATACTGCCTAACACCGGAGAAATGGCATTTTAGTGCACAAACGACCGTTACAGACATAAGGCAGTTGGTGGCTCTGACCCTGGGAACTGCTTCCGCATTACGACAGGCAGAAACGGGATGAAAGCACGAGGAACAGGCAGAAAGTCTCCAGCTGCCATAGAACAGCAACAGAAGGAGATACAAAATCGGCAGTTTTTAAGATGAAATTACAAGAGGAGACGCGCCACAGGGGCTGGGCAGGAGGGTCCCATCAGAGGGGGCTTCTTGCCTCTCTGGCGACGAGCAGCGTGTTCACACACTGCACCAGGGAGCAGCGGCCTGGCAGAGGAGGCGCAACGTTGAGCTTCTCCTCCACTGGAGTGGGGAGGGAAGGAATGGGGACACGTCAGCCACGGCAGCTACCAAAACGGGTGGCGTTAGCCAAAAACCGTCGTGTTCTGCCCTGGCTCGGCGGCACAGGGCCCGCAGATGGACGGAGGGGACAAGGCACACTGTGGCAGTCGTGGACAGAAAACCAGATTTATTCATTCAGAATATGCCAGCTGTACCATTATAGCACTCCCCCTTTTAAATAAAAGGTTAAAATTGTGCTTGTGTCGGGGAAAAACCTCCCTGTCTGTGGCAGGGCCAGAGTTTCACAAACTGCTCACATGGGCAAGACCAGCACTGCACCCTTCTCCGGGGAAGCTTTCCTCTTCCCAAACCGGGCCCAGCTACGCCCACCCCCTTAAAAACACTGCCCGCAGCACCGCGTTTTGACTCCCACACCGCGCAGCAAACCACCAAGGGCACCAACCCGCAGGGCTCTGCACGGCTCCCGGCGACCGCTCGGGCACCCGCCTTGCCCCCGCTGGGCTTTTACTGACAGCTTTATTAACATTAACCACGCGCCTTTTAAATTTTCTATTGAAATTTAACGTTATATTTGGCACAGTCAATTTAGACTACAGATGTATTTCCTTCTTCCTCTTTTTGTCTTTTTTGAAAGGGGGGCAAAAAACATCAGTGAAGTCCCCAAATGGGTGCCACTGGAAATTAGTATTTCTCTATGCACTCAAGAAAGTAATAGATGGGAACCTGTTTCTAATAGTTTTACTTTCTGTGTTATCTGGAGAAAAACAGATTCATACATACAAAGTGGACTGTTTCAGAAGATAGTGCTGTGAAAAATGAAAGACTGTTCCAAAGTAAAAAGTGATTATTTCAGATGAAATGAGAAGCTCCAATGTCAACCCTACTGCCTGAATCAGCAAAAAATCAAAGCTATGCATAGAATAGGAAATTGGAGATTTTCCTTAAATTTACATTTCTTTTTGCTGAGCACATTTTTGCTTAAACGTGAAAGAACTTCTTAGAGACACTCCTAGTTTCAGACATTGCTTTTTGCTATGGTGCTGTAAAATGCTGCTGCCTGGGACTGGAATTCCATTAGTACAATTGGGAGAATTTATGTATTAACGCTAGATATGAGCCACAACAGCCATGGAAGCCAGCTATTTTTAAGACATGTCTATGGATAACATCATCCAAATGAATTTCATTTTTTTTTAAAAAAAAACAAGATCTCCTCAGCCATATGGACAATTGTCCAGCTGAAAACTCAGTGTCACATAACCTAAAAATATAAATTGTAGTTTCTGGAACGGATTGGAAACGCAGGCAAAATATCAACATATACATCTCTGATATTCTGTGCACTACTACAATAAAATTGGGGAAAAGTAAGTCCAGGAATTTAACTGTAAAGCACTGTATGATTTATTAAACCTAAGTGATACATACCATTTGTATTCCATATATTATCACAATTACATAATTAAAAACCATATAGTTTTGATATTACAATCTACCTATAAGAGGCTCCTGCTCAAGACTACCCTTGTGATTCTATGCCTCAAAAAACTTAAATTGAAAAAAGGTGATAAAAATTCCCCTGATCAGTTAAAATATAGCTTTGCTGTATTCCTTAAGTGCTATATCTTCCGCACCACAAATATTACTGAAGAAACGGTGGGTATGCCCCCTCATACCAGAGTGGTTGGACCATCTCTGCTCTAACAGCGTGCAGACTTATCAAGGGAAACTTTCAGTGAAAACTGCAAACTCAGGGCAACATAAGAAGCAACAATATGATTATTATCTGCAGGGTAAGATGATAAAATGATGTTTTTGTGCTACACGAACAGTGACAATTCCACAAGACAGACCAGATGCCATAAGCTGTCTGGTTTTTAAAAAATTTCAGAAAACGAAGGATCCTCAGCCAGCACTGTGACCCTAACCTTCTGAAAACAAGCCCTTTTCTTACAGCAACTGTTTTTTCCAGTGACCATTCCTGAAGCAGCTGCTGAACTTGTGGAAGAAACACCAAAGTGGGGGGGAAGTCACCATCTGAGCTGCACCCAAAAACCCCAGGGTTACAGAGCGCGTCACAGTCTCCTCGCGAAGAAGCCCCGCGGTTTGCCAGGGAAGGCAGACCTGGGTCACCCACCTGCGCGGACAGCCCCCGGTGCCCACACCCGCAGAGCCTCGCGGCGAGGACGCGGAGCCTGCAGCTGCGGGCCCGGGCACACGCTCTCCTCAAAAGGTCCTGCAGAGGAACCGCCCTGGCAGAGGCTGAGATCAGGCTCTTCCCGCACTGGACTCACGGGCGCCAGCTGACTGCCAAATCATTTGAAATTGCTCCGGCATGTGAGTCGCTGCTCCCTTGCATAAGCAAACTCCAGTAATCCTTCAGGACAGAGAATATGCTCACATTATACTTCCTTGGATAGATTAATAATTTACAGAAAATACTGTTGTATGAACTGCTGATTCATCCACGACAACAAATAGCCACAGTGGAATCTTAAAACTACGGGCACGAAACCTACGTTATTCAAGATGTCTTAAAAATTCAATGAATAATTGTATTAAAACTCAATAGAAATAAATCTGTTCCGTATTTGCATCTCTACTTTGGCACTGTGTGTTAATTCGTGTACGATGATCTCTCTCTTGCTGGTCACCAAGTATTTTAATTTTGTTCTGGCTAACAGAAATGCAAATGACTAGACTGTGGGGCACCAACGTCTGCAAAGAGGATGGATGATCCAAAAGAAAGGAAAGTCACAGGCAAAGAGCGAAGATGTCACTGTGAAAGATGAGCAAGAAGAACACGCACAAGGTAGTCAGAACTATGAAAAACACAGTAAAAACACCAGAGATGCCAGAAGCGTTTTTTCTGATTGTTGCCATCAGAAATGCTGCACTCCATTAATAAGTGACCTGGTTGGGGACTAAACTCTAATTATTCTGTGCTTAATCCCACATGCGAGACAGTTCTTTCCATCCTGCATGAGATTCAAATAATGTTAAGCACAACAAACATATATGAGTTGCCATCAAGACATTTTTTCTTAAGACTGTGTATCTATCTTCTTTTTAGAATTTTCATACTGGTCTTTGTGGCAATAATTTTTATCTAAAACCAAATAATAAAAAATACCCTTTAGATTACTATTTTTTATGTATTTAACGAAAGAGAGATTGGACAGTGTTCTTACATTTGGAGAGGTCACTTCAATAGAGTTCATATGGCAACAAACCAGACGAGCAGACAAGCAAAGTACAAGCCTGCTGGTGTTTTCTCTCAGTTTCCTCTTTTTCTTTAGAGAAACTCTGGCCCGTCCTCCGCTGTGTGCTGAATATCAGAGAGATAATGCCGCCTGCTGTGTCCTGGGGCAGCCCCGACTTCCGAGGCCTGGACACGCCGGGGCTCTGCGGGACGGGCAGCAGGGCAGCGAGGCCGCAGGATGGGATGGGGATGGGGCCAGGGCACGGCGACCCGGCTGTGGGCTCGTGGGGGCAAGCAGCGTCCGGGCAGGCAGTCGCGGCCCGTGGGTCGGGCAGGCACAGGCAGGGCCCCGCAGGCTTGAAGGCGTGAGGCCAGGGAGGGCGGCTGGAGCCCTGTGGACGGCTCTGCCGGAGGTCTGGGCAAGAGGGAGGCGAAGGCGGGTGGTAAAAGTGAGGCAGGTAAGAGGGAAGGAGCGGGCTGAGCACGCGGGGTCTCCTCAGACACCACCCAACGCCGACCCTCGCCCAGTGAGGTGCGGCCCGGGGAGGGCTCCGGGAGAGGGTGGCGGGATGCCGGTCCCCAGGGGTGCAGCGAGCGCGGCAGGTCCTGCCCGACCTGTGACCATGGAGCCAAGGGATGCCAGGCCGAGGGCAGGAGATGATGGAGCTCACGAGGAAACGACCACTATGACCGCTCCTGCCTACAGACACGGGTGCTCCACAAACGCCTTCGGGGCCGTGGGACAGGGAGCAGGCGGCTGCGCGCCCCAGGAGGGTCACTGGGGTAGAGGGGAGGGGGCAGCCTTCCGGCAGGCAGCCAGGAACGTTTCCCTCCTTTCATGTAACGATTTTGTGGGATGGGGCAGGTGCCGGCGGAGAAGTGACCTGACGCCTCTGGACGCGGCTGCCCCGCGGCCTGGTCTGGCTGCAGAGGACGCAGAGAGGGAGGCGCGTGGTGGGACCATCAGACCCTCCCGCAGCCTCCTGCGCTGTGAAACCAAAGTCTGACACAGCAGGACGGCAGGACCCAGCAGGGAGCTGAGCTGGGTGCTTGGAGGGACAGCAAACGTTAAAAGTTACTGTGAAGGAAGGGAGCTCTCTGAAGCCTGGGCTGTATTAAAATACTGAACTCTTTTGCCTGTCCGGAGGAAGAGGAGGACGAGAAGCTTCGAGCCTTACGTCACGGAGCTGCAGCCAACAACCGAGGGGAACGTCCAACCCCTCACCTCCCGCAGCGCCGGTGGCAGGAGCAGACCCACGCGCTTCTGCGGGGCTGCGACAAAGCCCCGCCAGCACACAGCTGAGCTTTGTTGAGAGAAAACAGCAGTGTGCTCTCCCCCACAAACAGAAAAAACCCCAAACAGCAAGAATCAACCTCAAAGCCCATGACTTATGACTGCAGCCCACAGGATCTAGACATAGTGAGCAGGATGTCCTTTTACTTTTTTGTCTTCCAGCCTTGGAAACTCCACGAACTCTCCTACCTGATGCGGCCAGCGGAAGATACCCCTGTCACTGTCCCACTCGACACGACACAAACCTCCGCCCGAGCCCTGTGGGGTCAGCACAGGGACGGCGCAAGGAGGAGCGTGTGGCCACGCACAAGGCTTCCGCGTGGCTGTGCCCGACAGCGCACCAGTGTGAGTCCGGCTTTTCAGGAGGGTGTAACGACTCCACAGGAAAGATATTTTCGCGGATGAAAATTTCCTTTTTCAGTCACATTTTCACACTCTCAAAATGTAGCTCTCCGCAGGAGAATGGTGTCCGACAGGAATTTGAGGCACAGTTGTAATTTTGGTGCGGAGAGGAGGTAGAGGAGGTGTTGCCAGTGGCCTAGCTGGAAACAATGATAAACAGGGCAAGATGGCCCAAATCGTGCTCAGAAAGGAGTATTTTTCTACCCATGGCTTCTTAAAGGTGAAACTCCACTGCTAGAGCCCTCTCAGCACGCGCTCAGAGAATGCCATCTGTGCAATCAGTTACACAACAATCTCCAACGCCGGCATCTCGCAGGCGATGCTGTTTGCTGCCACATCCCCCCAGCAAATTTACCTTTGTGCTCTTTATTCCCATTCACTCTTCTAATGACACAGGCAGAAAAGAAAAGACACCAGTGTAACATAATTCAGACATTTTAAACTTTTCTCTCAACTATTTCTGAAACATATCTGTTCCATTCAGGCTTAGAAAAAGGAGATACAGAATGGGGTTAAGTGCATCTTTTGTCAGTAACCTATCTGCTCCCTGTGGTCTCGTAAACAAGCTGCTTTCTTTAGAAATACAGCAGACCTTCAATTTAAATTTATGGAAAGGCTGAACCAGAGGAGCCCGCACTCAAATAATTTTAATAACCTATTAAGTTGCGACTTCAGATTCATTTTATAACCATGATCCTCAGGGAACAGCACTATCAGGATAAAGATAGAATTTTTTTTCTTTTAAAGATAAATAGCATCATTAATCTGCAACATTTCTTTTCTATTATCTTTCAAAATGAGGAGTTATTTTGTTCTGATCTTGAGGTAATTAGCCTTCATTCACTAGCCAGAAAATGTCTGTGTTCTGAAAATTAAAAATGTGTCATTAAGTGGAATTTACCATAATGTCATTTATCTTTATATAGTTCATCAGTGACAGCAATGGGCCTGGGAATCCATCAGCTTTTACCAAGGAAGCATTAAAACAAATTGAAAAACAGAATAATCCCAGGCACTCTTTAACACAGTCAAAGCCATTTGGGTAATTAAATAGTGGTATTTAAAGTTTTAATTTAGATTTTCCCCTCTGTTCATCAGCAGTCAAATGAGATGTTCATATTCATAACTGTTTGTAATAAAGGGTTTCATAAAGCAAACGGAATATCAATGCCGTTAAAATTAAAGAGAACACAGAGAAATCTTTCAAGTGCAAACACGGAAGTTCATTCCTACTGCACCCTATTTTCTGAGATTACATCGGGAATAAACCCTCGCCGTACCTGGCTCGCTTTCCATACTAATAATGTACAAATTCTGTGATGTTTGTGCTCCCAGTAGTTACAGCTACCTTCATTTACATTTCTTGTCTTGGAGTGTTTTGTTACACAGAAAAGCCAACTTCAAGAAGTGGTATAGTTTGCCTTCTGTTTCCATTGTTTTTCGATTGTTTGCATATTAATCTCAAACATCTTTTATCTTGTATGTTCAGCTCTTGAGAGGTTATCGTTCTGTTGTGCTCCTACAGCTTTTGCAATGCAACAACGTGCACCCAGGAAACTAGTATGTAGTATAAATAATGCTAACAATAATTATTTAGGGACGCCAATAGAATCACTAATGAGCAAACCGTACGACTGCAATCAACTTCAGGGAATTTCTTTTTTTTAGTGTAAGCAGGCAAAATTTTAAGGAAGTGTTTATTGAAGGCTACGAGCACCCCAGTTGAACCCGGAGGAGCTTGGGCGAGCCCCCCAGAACGCAGAGGCCGGTCCCTCGGCCCGTGCTGGCGGGGACGGCGCCCGCAGGCCGCTGACGTCGGCAGGGGACGGCTGGGCAGAGGGGCACAACGGCTCTCCTAGGAAGGCCATCAGCACCGCCCTACAGGCGGATAAGCCCAATTAGATCTGAACTGCAGGACACAGCTCTAGATTTGCTAATTATGGTTTAATTATGTTTAATTACAACTTCCATGGCAGGAAAACCGATGTATAAAAGCTTGCCAGTACCGCTCTAACTAGGTACTATTAAAGCTGACTGTCAGTTTTTGCAAAAATTAAACTAGAGAGATAAAGTGAAGTAGTTCCTCATGAAACAGTTTCAACCGAAATAAGTCTGACAAGTGAAACTTTCAACACATGTCCGTTCTCACCAATGTGCTACTGGCCAGGACACAGCTATTTAAAATATGGAAAAAAAAGCAGATACACTCCCTTCCGAGTGCAGACGGACCTAAACTAGAGCAAAACTGTCAATAGTTTAAGGCATGATTTTTGTTCTCCTCTTTCACATGGTAAAAAATGTTAAAAGATTTTGGCTTGGTTTTGAATGAAAAGTCTAATTTTTGTTCACTCTCTTCTAAGTAAAGCAGAAACCCCCAAAATTGCGACTCCACTTGCAAGGTCACAGAGACCCAGGTGTACATTTCTGCAGAACCACCTGAGATGTTCTGTTTTTCAGTTCCAGAGCTGCGGGAAATATATTAGGCAAGAAAAGATACTTTTATACAGCACTGGAAAGAAACATTAGAAAACAGAGTGCCCCTGGAGTTTTTCACGTATGGAGGGGAACAATATAGCCCAGCATAAATTAGATACAACGTGAAATCAGCACAACCTTAACAACTCGATAAATACCGAGACACTGATGATAAATCAGGCTGTAGTATTTTCTGCTATATCCCTATTCTTCCTTTGCTGAAAAATATTACCATTTTTTACCACACTTACAGTACAGAAAAGTTCAGTAGCCACACATCTTTCAAGGAAGGCCGGTCTCTAAAGAAGTATCCATGCTAGGTTTTTAGTGGTGTAAATTTTCTGACAATAATGAAATACTCCTTCTAGTTATCCTTCTAAAATATCTTCCCAAACTTACCCACCCCTGGTAACCTGCCCTGATAAATGTTTCCATGATCACCATTCTGGCAACTTTAGTTTTTCTGCGTTTTTAAATTTAAGGAGATGCTGTGGATCAGCACTGTGCCCCCCTACCTCTGAGGCAGGGTCATCCTGGCATTCTTGGACTCCAAGCTCTACAGCTCTGCTAGATTTCACTCCTTTCTGAAAGCGGCTCCTTTTGTTCACCAGCCACATTGCCATTGTAGGAGATGAGGAGCAACCTTCCACTTGTGAAATTACTCCATTTCTAACTCCTCCTATCCAGGCAGCGAATGAATGCACCACTGCAACTGCTGTGGGGACCAAAACAAACGCTGGAGTTCACAGAATAAAGTCAAGTCATACACCAACACCACAGAAATACCTGCGGTACCTGCCTGAACTAACCGATTAACACGTGTTTTAAAAATAAAGTTGGGTCGCCTAAAGCCTAGCACGGACTGCTTTTAAAGGCACACAGGGAAGGAAATAGCTAAGAAGGCGCAAAATTATCCCGGTACGCAGCAGCAAAGTAACTTAATAAAGAAGTGACAGGAGGTATTTCAGGTCAGGAGGCAGAAGCCCCTCTGCCCGCCGGGAGGAGCCGCAGCGTCCCCCGTGGTGCCGGGAAGGAGCAGAGCCCCTCCATCCCACACCTCCTCCGGCAGCCCGACGGTGCGTGGGCACGGGAGAACTGAGAGAGAGGAGGAAAGCGAGATACGCTTCCACTGGGGAAACTGAAGGATCGGAACGTTTCCGTCTGCTCCTGCGCAGCCGTGGCGAGAGCAGAAAGGGGCATCTCTAAAGCCACCCGGGTGAGCTAATGGCAACCAGCAGCAAAGACAAAACAAACGCCAACATGTCCTTTAAAACAATCTCTATACCTCAATTCTGAGCGGCAAAATACAATCAATACGATGTTTGGAGTGTGCACCTTATCCCCCAAACCACCGGCTACATATTAGGGTAACAAAAATAGCCAGACTTTCGGTAATGTGAACTCTATTCTTGTAACATTTAACTTAACTTCCTGTGTCTTTGTGTTATTCAAGGAAGTGAAACTCATGCATAGCATGTTTATATTATTCCCCCTTATAGTAGACTTGCAGACAATGTCAGGTCTGGAGAGATAAGAGCTGCCTCTAGGACATGAATTCTCATGAGGATTAGACAGCCACCATCTGGGGCCTCGCGTTTATCTGCAGCAGCTGCAGCCTAAATATCGGCGCTGGATAAAAACGGGTGCTGGTCCTGAAGTGTTTAACAAGTTGCTGCAACTTGGTTTCAATTACAGTTTGCTGTCTTTTGAAAAAAACCATAAGAATAAATAACAGAATGACCTCCCTTTTCAGAAAAAAAAGCACCAAGGGATGCTCACTGCAGCTCTGCGACGTTCTGTACCACTCTCTGCCCTAAAGAAAACCCCGAATCGCAAGAGCTAAGGTGAACTGCCCCGGTATAAAGGCTTAACAACAACCAGGACATGGCTGAAAGAATCAGTGTTTTCAGTGCATTCACCTATCTCATTCTCTGAGAAATAAAAACTTCCAAACGTCTAAAAAACGTAAAACCGCATGAGGGGCTGCAAGTTGAGGCATCCTAAACACGTAGAGTTTTCCCTGCAAGTAAGGAATCAAAAGATAACTGTCAGAGGTGTCTGACTTCAAGCATATCACAGTCCTATCCAGCATGTTTTTCTGGGCACCAGGAAAAAACGGGGAAGCTGGCACATCACTTGCAGTTATTCCAAGTTCAAGCCTGAAGACAAATGAACTGAGCACGTAATTGCCCTCTGCTGCGCGGGCCGGGCAGCAGACAGAGCCCTGGCCTAGACATTTCTGGCACTTTCTCCTCTAATCACTCTTTTCTTCCTTACTTCATCTATTTTCTGCTGCAGCTGCACCTTGGTTTAGAATTCTGTTAAGCAAATCATGGGGCACTACCTCAAACCAACCAATAAACCTCGCTAAAATAATTAAATTATTTTTTAAAAGGCAATACTGCTGATGAAAAAGCTATCAAAAAGATATGGAACAAAACTAGCAGCAGGAAGGAAAAATTTTGGTGTGATCTCAGGGCATGACTTTCAAGCTGGTGCTTCAAAATGCAGCACTCTCACTGGCTTCTTAGTTAAGACTTTAAAATATTGACTCTTAAGAGAATGCTTTGGTTTTGTGACCAGGTCTGCCTCACTGCACTGCTACAGCGGTGAAAAGGGCGAGTGCCTTGCTCCGTTCTTGGCTCAGCTCTGCTTTGATACACGTGTGCAAGCCTGCGTTCCAACACCACCACCTCAAACACGAGTGGGGTTAGAGATGCCTGTTTTGGGCAGCTGGAGGAAGGAACGTGCCTCTCCGGCCCACTCTGCAGCTCAGACCGGGTGTGTGAGGGGCCCCCAGCTGATCGAACCCGGGAGCGGAGCACAAACCCCGGAGAGAGCCTCCAGCCTCCACGCTCCTCCAGCAGCAGCCGGACGCTTCCGGAGATCTGTGAGCGGGCGGCACCGAGTGACCCCCCACGACAGAAGAGGAGCTGCTCCACAGCCACATGTGATGACGAGGTATTTCAAAAACAGGTGCCGGCGACTACATTTCTAAATTAATATTAAACCTTTAAATGAAGCCAAGTCCAATTCAGAAACCCGTTTTAAGACTTTTTTTAAAAAATTAGAACAAGCTACAGATTTTGGACATTACAGCTGCGCATCAGGGCACCCCACCTACCTTTTTCCTACCCAAAGCACTGGTACCATGGGTTGTCCAGGAAACATGACTGAGCCGGAACTCCTGGCCAGGTTGTGTGTCACCCCGACTGACCACAGCCCGCCCTCTGCTAAGCCAGGATTTGTTAGATTGCTGCAACGAACCGTCGGGCCACCACTGCTGTGCAAATCCCATACGCACCACCTGATGGAGAGGCGCCAAGGGAAACACTAACAGACGATGTTTTAGGAAAGGGGGGGAGAAAGAAAACCCGTCATGGCCAAGAGACAGCCAGGATCTCCACAGGGCAACTGGACGCCTTTGGTCCGCTCAGGGCCCAGACGTGGCTGCGGCACCGGCAGCAGGACCCGAGCCGCCTGCCCATCTGCTCCGGTACAAACCTCGCAAGCACTCTGCATGTGGAGAAAATAACCAACCTCCTGCCCTCTGGACTACGGAGCAGAGGGGTCTGTCAGGAAGGACTGCAGACCTTACGCTTCGACACGGACATTGGGCACAGGAAACCTCCCAGAAGCGAGAGAGGTGTCCAGGGTGGTGAGGAAGTTCATGGGACAAACTGGTTTGGGAAGAGCCTCAACCCCTCCGGCAGGGACGGTGTGGGACAGGAGACCCAGAGACCAATTCCTGCCCTTCCAGGCAGGCCCCGGAGCCGTAAGGCGCGCGGCGGACGGCGGCAGGGGGCCCTGCTCCTGCCCACCTCTGGGGACCATCTTCTCCCACCGCCAGCTCACTCCTCGACCAGAGCCGCTCCCCGACGGCCGCACGGAGCGGGGCCACGGAGCGGGGCCAGGACGAGCGGCCGCGGCGCGGAGCCGGACGCAGCCCTGCGAGGGGCGTGCTGCTCGCAGCCGTGCGCCCCAGGACCGCCCGTGTCGGGATGCGCCCGTCTCCCTTCACAGCGCCAAGGAGCCAGATCACCAAACAACAGCAAAACGCGTCAAACCACAGCGACTGTGCAGTTAACATCCCCCCCGATTCACCTCCAAAGCGCCAGGGCTACCTGCTGCCTTCTAGACATCTCACACGTTTCTTGCACGCCTCTTCATCATCCTCCCTCTGTCCCTGTTTGAGGCCTCATTTAACAACAGCAGTTAAAAAGTATTTGAGATCATAAAGTATCGCATACCCCCTCTCTGAATGCACCTGCAAATTTCAGTTTTGTAAATGGTAACATTTAACAGCATAAAGACACACGGAATTTTAAATACCGAAAACTGAGATTCCAATTCCAGGAAATACTGATGTGTGTAATAATCTTTGCTGGTGATAACCAAAAATAATTGCATTTCTGTAACAAATAACCCTGCATGTCTTACCTTTCTACCTGTTCTGTTCTTGTCAGACAGTCTGTGCATACACCAAGTTTAATACGCTTTAAATGTACAAGTATTGCTAAAAAAGATGTATGACTTTTGCATAGCTATAATGAAGACACCGTACTTGACAAGAAGGTACTAAAAACTGAGTTGAAATTCTCTTGTGCCAGCAACACAAGTGGTACAGGAGGAGAACAACTAGCACACCCAGCTGCAGCTCCCAGTCCTCCCATCGCTCTGGTCCAGCCCTACCAGACTCATTTTAAAAGCATTTCTGAGGGACTGGGATGTTGTCCGCAAACTGCTGACACCATCAGCTTTATACCAGCTGATAAACACATTCACTGGTCTATTTTCAACAATTTCCTCCTACTTGTGTACCGTTTTAGAAGCAGAAAGGGAAAACAGGCAGTCTGAAAAGCTGGCCATCGGGATTCAGCACAGAGCACTTCAGCATTTAAAAACTGCTGCAATTTGATCACCTCTGAGCACTTCAGATGCTGCAATTCCTAATGTATTTTCTGTTACTTTAAACATTTTCCTAAAACCATGAAATACAAAGGTGTAAGTGAAAGGTCACGAGGACAAAAGGTAGATCCCAGTGTGTGTCAGTTCTATGCAAAGCAAATATGGTTGATTACAACCTCCCACTCTCATTTCACAACCTGCACTAAACGATGCCATTAAAGGCCTTTTCAGTCGTCGAGAATGAACCGACGCAGGGAGTATGTGAGGAAAAAGCATGGCGTTTGCTGGTGGATATTTAGCACAGCACACACTGCCTGCTCTGCCAGGAGACACTGCTGGGACCACCCGGCCTCCTCCGGCGGAGCTGCCGAGGGCAGCCCACGGACGGTGGGTGTTTCTGTGGGGGACAGAAGTCAGGCCGGGTCAGGTCCCCCGGGCGCTCTGGGCTCTGCCGGTGCCCAGGGGCAGGTGTAGAAACCCTCCGCTGGCCCCGCGCCATGCACGCTTCTCCCTACAACCTCGGGTTGATTCTTCCAGGGACCGACCGTGGATGCGTTTGGGAACAGCTTCTGCCTCGGGCCCTTGGTCCCCTCGGGGACGGTGGCTTTGCTTCGGCCGTTGGACCGTGTTCCCCCGTGAACGCCGACACCGGTGCCTCGCGTTCCCCCGAGCCCCAGCCTTCCTGCGGGGGTTTGAGGGGCCCCGCGGGGACCAGCCGCGCCGGGGACGAGCTTCGGCCGCCCAGACCCGCCGCCCTCCGCAGGCCTCGCCTCGCCCCTGGATGCTCCCAAGGTCAATGAAGACGCAACTGAAAATTTCGCTGGAAGGGGTTTTAACAGCCAGTAAACAAATGGTTCCCTGCTGCGTTTCTAACAGAGACAGCAGCACCGTACAGCGAGATCCAGAATGTGTTCAGGGAGGTTAGGGGGGAAAAAAAACCACAACAAAAAAACCCCAAGCATGACTGCTTTAACGCGAGTGAAAGGCAACATACAATAGATACAGCAAGCTATGTACATTATTTTACCAGTCCGGGGCTCTAAGCGGACAATTATATGCTTAAATGTTAAGATTCCCTAAGCTGGCTTAGCAGTGGCCATAAAATAGTTTGAAGCGCCTGTTTTACAAGAAGATTGTCTGTTTAGAAGTTGAAGAATAAAAGGAACAGGAGCACAAAAATATGGTTTCACAGAAAGCAATGACTCCTCCGAAAATAAGCAAATAGTGGTATAGAAGGGGTTTGCTTTTTTCCCCAAATGAAAGCAAGTTTATCAACATCACATTAAAATTAAATTTGTAAATTTAAGTTGTAATTCCTTAAAACTGCCTGTTACACTAAAAAAAGAAAAAAAGGCTAAGTAGTGCCTCCCATGACTAAATGGATTAATTCTTTAGTACAACACAATTACTGCTCTCCACACAGTTTCAGTGAACATCTAAATAAACAGGCAAAGCTTACTTGACACAAATAAAAAGATCCATTCTAAGGAATAACCCCAACAGTAAAACGTTGGTATTTTTAATCAAAAATAAAGAAAAGCTGCACGGGGAAATGGGAGAAGGAAAAGGACATTTTGGGCAGGTTTACGGGGTGACGTCTACTGACAAACGGATATCTTTGTTGAAGCCGCCCTGTTCACACGCCTGTTTTATTTCTGGATGTCTTTCTCCAAGTCATCTCTTCCTGACGCGGGGAGCTTAGCCTCGGCCATCTGACCTTCCCGGGTGATGAAAGGACCTGGGTGGGAAGCGTACGGCGAGGAGGAGGCGGAGGAGAAGTCATTGTGCACATCAATGCGAAGCCGGTGCCCACCGTGGGGCCGGGGCCGCCCTACGCGGCCACGCCAGGGGTCCGGCCGCCCCCGACCGCGACTGCGCGGGGGCACGGCGGCGGCTCCGCGCCGGGAGGTGCCTCCGGCCGGTGGGGCAGGGGGCAGGCAGCGCGAGGGCCGGCTGCAGGCGCCCACACCAACGCTCTCCATCACACCTTGCAGAGCACACGGGGGTTCGACTTTGATTTTCGCCAGGCAGGTGCCCGCACCTCTAGGGGTGCTTGTGACAGACACATGACAGAGTGTTTTCAGAAAGCAAAAGCTCACGAGCTGTAAACCTTTCTGGGTGGAAGAACAGGAAAAGTTATCCCCAGCTTCTGAATTTCCCTAATTTCTGCCACTTCACAGACGAGCCTGAGGCTGAACACACAAGGCTTGTTCTGCCCCTCCTCTCCGTGTGAAGGGCAGCAACCCGCCCTTGGCGTAGGCTAAGCTCTTGAGGTCTGGTTTATAATACCTGGCTTATAATAAGCTACAGTGCATTAATGTCAAAACTGTGTTTTACATGTAACAAGACACACCTTGTCACCTACACAGAAATTACCTCTCATCCCTCTCTCCAAAATACACTGCGTTTCAGCAGGCCAGCAGCACCTCCATCACCGTTCAGTGTGGACTTAAACGGGGAAAAAACAGCACTGTGCCTCAAAATCAGTGTAAAATTACAGCCTTTGAGGGTGTAAGGCTTGATTAACTGTTGCAAAAATACAGCGACGAAAGAACGTGAAGACAAGTCATATTTCTACACTACCACTATATTTCTAAGCATTTAGTAACGACCTGGCACACAAATACGATTTGGCCCAGTGCACAACTGTCCTCAGGTACAGGCGTGGTAATAAAAGCCTGTGCGTTACGCTGAGCTCAGCGCAGTTTCTTAAACCCCTCCTCTCTAACACATTCATCAAAGTTTCTAACAGGAGAACAACCCCTGGAAGAGTTTGGAAGGTTTTCCACTTCCCAGAGAAGACAGTTCGGACTCCAACGCGGCAACCACAGATGAAGCATCACCATGTCTCTTTTAATTACCATCGGTGGCTGCAACTCATCACGAAGTAAACATCATCAGTATGTTACTGAGGACAAGGAATACCTAGCAAGAGCATCTGTCTGTGCTGGCCGCCTCTGACCAGCTGCTCAGGACAGGAGCACAGGAAAGCAGTGCACAGCACTCTGCATCCAGCCAAAACCTCGGCAGACGGAGTACCCCAAAATCAGGTCTACTGGAAAGTGCTTTTTTTTTTTTTTTTTCCACAAGAAAGGGGCAGACGAGGTCCTGAATCCTTGGTAACATGAAACCCTGCAGAGGTTTATCTTTGTGTGACATTTCAACGGTTAAAAAGCAAACTAAAAAGATTATTTTAGAAAGCACAGAAGCACAAAGGAATGCCTAGAACTCTTTGGTACTGAGGTGGGGTGGCTTGACTTGGACCAGCGTTTTGATACTCATTAAAAACTGCAGTACCACAGCTCCTGTCACAGCACCCTCTGCTTCCACTGGCCTTCCTCAAATTTCTGTTCTTTCACTGTGCTTACACCTCTAGATAGCAAATGAGGAATTACTTCTCCCCAAACCATTCAGTTTAGATTTTCATATACTGCCAGATGGTAAAGAACTTTTATTCCTCTCATTCCAGAGAAACGCTGTCCTTTCCCTAGCTAATGGGGCACTTTCTAAGTCGTTCTTTAAAACGCACCTCAAGCACAGCAGCTTGCTGACATGAAGGTACAAATACCCTCCCTATCCAATACAAATTGCCCTCAAACCAGCACCACCTTATCCTTGAAAGTAAGATGCTGAGTGTATCCTACGCTCCTTACAGATTTCTTTAATTCCATTAATGACAATAAAAGAAACAAAAGTTCTGTAGATAAGCACACGCTGCTTGTTTTCTTATGTTGGGGCACCCTCACACTGCAGGCAAGCGGTAGGTTCTGCCAACTGTACTTAACGTGTTTGTAAAACCATAAAGATTAAACAGTATAATGTTTTAAATCCTATTACAGTGTATAATCTCTAAATTACATTCAAGTGGATAAAAAAATACACAGCTTGTTAATGAACTTTACATTTATCATAACACCATTTACACTGCGTAGAAGAATTCCGTTACTGTGGATAAAAAGTTTATGAAAATCCATTTCTCACAGCTATTTCACACGGCGTATTCAGGTTGACCTGGGAATCCCCCCCCCCACCGCCGCCCTGAGAGCAGGGCAGCTTCTTCCCGCACACCCCTTCTTCCTCCCCCGGGTCTCGCACAGCACCTCGCTCGGCAGCGAGGAGGGAGGAGGTGGCCGTTCAGATGGACACAGAGCAAGGGCCGGGGCCCCTGTCCCTCCCGGGCAGGGGCAGTGGCACCGGGGTGCCCAAGCAGATGGGTCCCGGCCGCCCGCGGCCTCCCCGGGGGAGAACCGGCCTTCCCTTCCCGGCCGGGGCCAGAGCTCTGCAAAGCACCATTGTGTGGAAGGAAAAAAGTATCTTTGTCTGTTCTGGTGGCTCAAAACGGAGGAAGCTGGAGTTTCAGAAACAGCTTTTTTTTGCAACGGATGAATGCGTTTTCCCAATCCCCTATAAATAACATGGAAACCAATGTAAATCTGTGAAGCCACAAAGCCCCACCGGTACCTCCTGGGTGGGTTTTTAAGGCATCACGTAAAGCTGCAACTTTCCGACCAGCAGAAGTAACATCATTTCATCTGAAGAATCGTCTTTACCAAAAACCCATGAAGTTCTGGAATAGTTGCACACCAATTGAGGAGACAAACGTTAAACAGCAAAAATCAGCAATTCTGAATACAGCATAGACAGGAGATGGCACGCTGCTTTAGGAGCAAGGGGTTGTAAAATCCAAGTAAAATTTTTAGAAAAAATAAGTAAGATCACTCTCAAACAAGTGCCAAGCCTGCAATCGCTTTTCCAGTCTTCAGAAGGTGCTCGCATTGGTGAGAACAGGAGTGTGTGAGGAAAACCGCAGGAGGAAAACATCCCCTTGCCAGGTTCAAAGTACCAAAGGGCATGAACAACAACCTACAGCTCGGTGCTGTAGGACAGCCCTGCAGCCCTTAGAAAAGTATGTTCAGCTAAAGAAATTGAAACTACACAAACATTTACCATAACACTACTCATGTAGACTAAAAAAAGAGTATCACATAAACAAACAAATGGAAAAAACACTTCACCAGTGGCATTTTAACAAAACCTACCATAACTGAGTTACACAGCCATGGATTTTGCTGAGAGGGTTCACCTCGCCCTCCACACTGTGACTCGGGTTACAAAATAAGGCACGCCTGTCGTCACGACCCTGAGAACAAGATCTGACAGATCTGTCCCCCCTGAGCTTGCAACAAGACGATTTGAATGTGGGAGTTAACACATTCATCTCGAATTCCTTCACTACACAGGTTTGAAGCTTTTTAATTTTCCTCCAAGAAGCCATGGAACTCGGCATTTCTCAACAGAAAGTGCAATTCTGCCGCAGCCAGACATCCGTCATGTCTCGTCCCCAGGTGCCTGCCTCTCGATCTCCATCCTCCCGCCGCGGGCACACAGCGAGTGCCCCTGGCAGTGACGCCGGGACGAGGCTCTGGGAGGTGCGAGGCCGCAGCCGCCAACCCTGGCCTCGTCCCCCGGTGGGCAGAAGGCGGCACTCCCCGACTGGGAACCCGGTGCCCAGGCTCTGGGAACGGGGAGATAAGCCAACGGCCCGCTGTCCTGCCTGGCCGGCCACCCTGGAGCTGGGGACAGGGGTATTGTGGGGGAGACGGGCCCAGACGGCCGCTGCCGTGTCCCGACAGACTGCCAGCCCCTGTCGCCGCCTTCCGCAACCTCCCTGCCGGCGGCCAGGCAGGCTGGAGTCCCCGGGAGCTCTGTGCCTCGCAGGATTTTAAGGCATCGCCTTCACCTGCCTGCCTGCTCCGCGCGACGCTGCAAAACCATCCCCTTGGCAGGCTTGGTCTGATCCCCTGGCTGAAACCAGAAGAGGGACGAGAAGGGGATGAAAAAGGCCGGGGAGGTCTTGGATAGGGAGGGGGGTGCCGTCAGGAACACCAGTCTGGGGTTTTGTAAGAGGTTCAGGATGGAGCCAAGGTGGGTGCGAGGCCGAGCCACACGCACACATCCCTGCCGAGGAGCATCCATCAGAATCAAAATACTGATTTTCATGGTCCAACTGCCAACCCAGTGGCTACAGAAGTTGGTGCCATGACTGACAGATAAAGGGATCAACATTTGATGCCAGTTGTTTATTTGGTGCCACTTACTTCAGCTTTTTAACCTCCAAGTCCTAGTTTATGGCTCTGTGACTGGTCAAGTAGCTGCACAGGCCACACACCTCGTGCTTATCAGCTAGGCTAACGGTGTTCTGGGGCAGGACCATAAAGATACTTTTGCTGGCCTGATTTCCCTTTTTTCCCTTTTATAACTAACTCCTACTGGCAGTTTCATGTACTAGATTCCTGTTGCTTGAAAAAATTAGAAGCAAGGACCTCTACAGGGAGTTCTCTCTTCTCTGTGCCACAAACAGGCTGAAGATCTCAAATTAAAAGGGGTGGTAAAATGACAGTTCCTCCAGACACCACTAGAGAAGGTTGGCAGTTCCCAGCACCCACCGACAACGCGGGCTGGTCTTGCGGGAGTCGCCGTGCCTCCCGCCACGGGCAGGCTGCTCAAAGCGCTGGCTGAAGGGGTGTCCCAGGCCACCCGTCTCCTCCGCCGGATGGCAACAACAGCCTGGCCAGCAAACCCCGGGGACACTCTCTGCTGAGGAGGTTTCTGATCCTCCTTAACGCTGGCGCCAGGCCCAGGTGTGGGGGGAGCGGGGCAGGTGCTCTCCAGGGAGACCTTCCCCCGGGGAGGAGGAATTGGTCCCCCGCCGCCTCCCGTGCGGGAAGCACCGAGCGGCGGTGGGGGCTGCCGGAGAAGGGCAGGAACAGGATCCACACCAGGAGCGGGACCCGTCCTCGCCGGCCGCAGGCAGGGTCCGGAGGGCTCTGGTGGGACCAGCAGACCCAGGGGTGGCCAAGGGCTCCCCGCGCCGCCGCAGAGAGCCGACACCGGGCGGCTCGTCCCGCACGCGGGGTGACCTGAGCGCAGCCGCGGGGACGCGGGGGCACCCACCGCCTCACAGCGGGGCTTTCACCCCTCTTGCCGGAGAAGGTCCGTGGGCAGCAGAGGCCTGACGGACACCACCACAGACCTTACCTTCTCCCCCTGGGCTCTGCTCATCCCTGTGTCCTCGTTTACTGCGGCAGAGTTAATTCTCTTCCTAGTAGCGGGTACAGTGCTGTGTTTTGGATTTAGTCTGAGACTAGTGTGGTTAACTCACAGAACTTTCAGTTGTTAGGCAGTGCCTATCCTAAGCTAAGGATTTTTCAGTTTCCTGCGCTCTGCCAGTGAGGATGTGCACAAGAAGCTGGGGGAGCATGGCCAGGACAGCTGACCCCAACGAGCCAAAGGGCTGTTCCATACCACAGAACATCATGCTCAGCCTAGAAACTGCGGGGAAATGGCCGGGAGGGGCTGATCGCTGCTCAGGCATCGCGGACGAGCAACTGCATCGTGCATCCCTTGGTTCTTCTTGGGTTTATCTCTTTTTGTTATATTCTTTTCATGGCTGCTATTATTATTATTACTACTATTACTACTACCATTATTACTACTATTACTACTACTATAATTATTATTATTAATTATTATTATTTTACTTTAGTTATTAAACTGTTCTTATCTCCACCCACGAGTTTGTTTTTGTTCTGATTCTCCTCCCCACGCCCCTGGGAGCAGGGAGGACTGAGCGAGCGGCTGCGTGGCGCTTGGCCGCTGGCTGGGGTTAAACCACAGCACTCAGGAATGTAAATTTTCATGGAAGCACGAGAATGAGCCCGAGGCCCTTCGGATTTCTCTGGCCGGCAGACACTGTTGGGCCGGGCCGGCTGCAAGGTGCTGCGGGAGCTCCTGAGCACCCACCACCCCGTTCCCACAGGTTCCAAGCAGCAGAGTAAGCACACAAGGAATAAGATTCCCCCCAAAAGGCAGTTTCACTGTTTTTTCCAAGCATTGACTGGAAAAGGCGCTTTTCAGAAAAGGGTAACTGAATGACAAATACTAAACTGAAGTACTAATTATGGATTGTAAGAGGCTGCTTTATGTTTTAACAGCACTGCATAAAATTAAAACATTATTATAAAAATTTAGTCAAACAGCAAATTCTGTAATTTTTTTCTTCAGTGTTAAGTATACACAGTACAACATAGATGTACTTGTTTAACTTTGACTTTATGACTTATGCAAAGCATCACCTATTATTCCAGTGCAAGTCTCCTTAAATAAACTTTTCTAAGACATTGTGAAAATGGAGGTTGTGGATTAGCGAGCAGCGAAAGATGAGGTCATCTAGGCCTATTGAAACAGCGTTTTGAGACCTCGCGGACCAACAATAGCGGAACTTCAGCAAATCCTCTGAAGTACACCCCCTTGTTTTCCACGCAGCCTGGATTAGTCTTGAGCTTCTAGATCTAAAAATACAATAACCCTTTCACTCATATATAATAAAGAGAAATAGACTATACTAAAAAAAAAAAACCCTAATAAGTTTATTTACATGCCCAGCACATAGAACTCTTCTGTATTTACAATACAGAGGGCAAAACAATACAAAACAAATGGCAATTCAAAAAAAAAATAGTTTTTTTTCCAAGCCGTTTGGACGTGGTTTGCCATTTTCACAGTGCTGTAAAATAAGAGGCATTCATGTCTCAAACTGACAAACGCATAGCACTCTAGCAGTGCCCAGGCTGTACTTCAACAAACTGAGTTTTCAGGAGGACATAGTAGTGTCAGGATAAAGAAATTCACATGTTCAATTAGGTCCACCAAAAATTCCTGAAAGCATGCAGAAGAAAAAGCTGAACGCCAAGAGCTGCTCTCCTAATTTAGGGTCACTTTTGCCAGAAAGTGAGATGTGTCTGGGGGCAGATCCCACAGCTGGGAAGAAAGAATTTTGCTGCCAATCTCAGCAACACAGGGTCAAGCTATAATAAGAGTGTGATTTTTATATAAATGCATACCTGACATTTCAAAGGCGCTGAAAAGGAACTGAACTTGTGGCTCTACTTAGAGTTTCCCAAGGTGTTCTGTCAACATGAAAAAAGGAAAATAACCCCACAGGTACACAGCAAATAGCGCTTGGTTTGTGCTGTTGGAGAGGGAGGACAAGGGGCTCCCTTTGGCACAAGATAACGTGAGGGTAGGGCAGCCCCACGCCACACACGGACCTTACATCAGAATTTCAGTGCTCGATGCCTTTTCAGAGCTGTCATTGCTTTATTTGGCAGGAACAAGGTAACGGGGTGCTGAGATGCTGGGAATACCCAGTCTTGCTAAAAGCAAGTGGGAAAAAAATGCATTACTGCTTTCTAAGGCAGCTACCCTGAACCTTGAACAAAACAGAGGAGGCAACACAGAGAAAACGAGTAGATGACCACTGTATTTATTTCCTCCAGCGGTAGACAGACCACTACAGGCTGACCACACTTTTAAATCCCACAGCCTGACCACAGTTTTGCATCCCACCATGGCAAAGTGGTTGAAAAACAGGAGCTGCAAGCACCATCCCGTGGTGGTACTGGCGGACCGGCCTGCCGGGTGTGTTCTGTGCGGTTTCAATTAAAGAGAAGGCAAAAATTTTTCAGTATTTTCCTCAGGTACCTTAATATGAAATGGATTTAAATACATCCTGATCTCTTGTAGAAATAATTATTTTTTCATAGTTTGAGGACAGGAGCAAGATGAAATGATTGTAGATCTTCACATAATATCTAATTTCTTCATTTAAAAAAAAAAGAAACTTGGAGAAACTGTCTTTTTGTTGGAAGAGAACAGAACAGCTCAATGCCCATAAGGCCCCCAGGCTTTGCCAAGCTAGGCAGCTCCTTCCAGTCGTCACAGAGGTGGGAACGTTGGGGAAAGCGGAGACAAGCGAAGCCTTTGCCCAGGGTCTCAGCGACACAGCCTCGGCAGGCAGCCCAAACCCAGCTCTCGCGACTGTCCCCGCTGCGCCCAGGCGCCACGCTGGGGGTGGTGCACGGCCCCGACCCCCCTTCAGTCCCGGTCTATCGCATTTATGGGGGTGAACTGCTCCCAGCTCCAGCCTTTGGTTTCCAGCGTCCCTCCGGGAGAAGCGAGGGCACGCGGAGGCCTCGGGGCGCCAGGAGGGAGCAGGGCTTGGGCGGTGGGTGGTGGTGGAGCCCCCGGGCGCCCCCACGAGCCAGGGGCTCGCCCCAGCCCCAGCACGTCCCCAGCCTCTGCAGACCCGGCCGCTCGCGTCGGACGCTGCCGGAGGGTTCCCTGGTTTTGCTCTGCAGCTTGAACAAGCCGCCACTTGGCAACAGCCACCGTCGGGATGGCCCTGCTGTGTGTCCAACACCCACCTCCCGCCACCTCCCGCCGGGCTCGCGGCAACCTCCACCCTGCCCTCGGCACAATTAAAATAAATGCTGGGAGTGAAAAATCTCGGAAATCTGTTCTCTTCTGCAAGGCACTTATCACTTAGGAGTAAATTTCTCTTGCGTGTGCGAAGAAGGAAAAACCTTTTCCTATGTTGCTGGCAAAACTGTCAATCATCTTGATGAGCAGCAAATAAATGAATGCCCAATGATGGGATTCTATATTATCCTTAAAAAAGAAATCCATCAAATAAACATCAACAGGTAAATGTTTATACCCGACAGCCATCAATTTCAGCTATCCATGCAAAGAGACAGGTGAGCTGGACTGGTAAACCTCGAAATTAGAGAGGTATTAATCATCTGCTCCCAGCCAATATAAACAGATGTTATTTTTAAACAGGCAAAATCATCTCTTCCTCTGAAATTTATTTGCAACAGATAATGTTCTGTTACATTTTTAATCAAGCAGATGAAGTTACATTTAAATTGAAAATCTGCTGCACTCAACTAATCAGGCAAGTAGAATTCTGAGATGATTGAACGGCAGTACAGAGCACACTATTACAGCAGGTAAATTGGGAAATTTACCTGTCACACCACACGGCTTATTGTTCAGCCACCGCGCCTGCGAGTGAGGAGCAAAGAACTAAGACAAAAAAGGGAAAGGCATGTTAAACATATTTATAAATCCATCATATTTTAGGAAAACACCATTAACACTGACAGGGAAAAAAAAAAATAAGCTCCACCTCTTTCCTACAAAAAAGCCAATAAAGATTTACATAGGTTACTCCTATCTGCTTCATGCTAGTCTAAGTTGCATGTCGGGATATGCTGACATCAAGGCACAACATGAAAAAATCTCTCCTATTTCTCCCAAAATAAAATAAACAGCAAGATCAAAAAAAAAAAAAAAGAAATCCAAAATATCCTGTGGAAGAGACAGTGTGATTTTTCTGTTAATCTGTTTCCTGGCTCTCCTGCAGACAGGTCAGCAAGCTCTGTCCCACCACCTGGCCTCTCTGTGCTTCTGCTCACGACTACCAAAAACTGGTACTAATGCCCTGTCCCAGAGGTTCACCGACAATAACACTTCTTTATGTCAGTGCTGCTGTGGCAGAAGCAGCATTCATCTAAATAGAGGAAATACGGTGTCCAGCCACCTCCTG
Organism: Athene noctua; assembly: GCF_965140245.1. NCBI lineage: Eukaryota > Metazoa > Chordata > Aves > Strigiformes > Strigidae > Athene > Athene noctua. The sequence goes on along the minus strand of NC_134077.1, from coordinate 90,900,112 downwards.
CCTACGGAAACATACCAAAATACTTGTTACAAGGAAGTGCCAGAAACTAGTATCTTTCATCTTAATTTTAAAATGAGACCCATATATTCTTATGCGTGGCATTTATAAATTATGTGTAGCTACGATTTTTTTTTTTAATGTCCGGATGAATAGAAACAGACAGCAGACATCTGGAAGACTGTCAGCTACTGCAGTTTTCAAGCACCCACCCCTCTGGTCGGGCGGCAGCTGCGGAGGCAGAGGCAGGGAGGAGCAGCGCTGCAAACCCTGACTGCCTCCCGCCCCGGCACTCCAACCCTTCTGCGGCCAGCCCTGCTTGTGAAGCACAAAACAGACCCAGCAGAAAACCTAATAATCGTGTTAATTTGTCCTTGTGAGCATCTGTAATTATTGTGTGGTACCAGGGCTGCATCTGCACCTCTGCAGCTCAGCAGCACGCTGCCAGGCCCCGGCCACACGATGCCAGTACTCCCCCAGACTGCAGCTGGAACGTGCCACTCTCTTTGACAACATGTTGGTTTTTAAACCCAAAAATTGCACAGGGACCCCAATGGGGCGGGGTAAACACGGCCTACATGGGAAAGACTGCAGCAAAGTCAGGTTTGAAAGCAGAATGCTGGTGCAGTTGTGCTTCTGTTCACAAAATAGGAATGAAGACTCATTTCTCCCTTTCTTCCTCTAGAAATTTAACAAACTGTGCTGTTTTCATATGTTATTTGTGAAACAATTGTTCTTACAACAACAAAAAGTTTAATGGTTAGCTTAGCACAGTGTATTTGGGCACGGGTTATACCTGCAGCTTAGAGCTGAGATTAGGAAAGCAAATGTTCTTTTTAAAAAAATCAATACGGTCATTTCACACTGGCATATTTTAAGCTCTGCAATAGTTTAGATGCTGCAGCAGTTTTAAAACTGAAACCCTCACTTTGAGGCCTTTAAGCTCAAGTGAAAATCTATCACCATAAATTCTGGAAGTCCCCTGGTTAAACCTGGCTCCCCAGGCCCTGCAGCCGACAGACCATCGCTGCGCTGACCCGGACGGGAGAACTCAGCCCCGCTTCGGACGGGGCTCAGCACAGCCCCAGCTACACCGACCTGCTGGGACGTGGCCGGGGTTCCTGACAAAGTCCCGACGCTTCTGACAAACCTCAGCGGGCGAGTGCCCATCTCCTGCACCAGCCTCGCAGGGGTGTGCCGGACCGTGCGGAGGGAAGGCGCTGCCAGCACCGGCGCTACCGGCGGCATCTGCGGGGAACACATGTGTGAGTTCACTCCCTCCTTCCCCAGCCCCGAGACCTTCAGGAGGCACAGCTTCGCTCTAGAGACCCAGAATCCCCCACTGATTTTCTACCTGCCTCCCAGTGACCTGGCTTACTGATGTCAGAGGAGACGGCCCGGCAAGGGCTGCAGAGGATGTTCATAATCTCCTGTGCAATCTTCTTCAGGGCACCGAGGAAGCAGAGACTCGCCTCACACGATGGTCAGCAGCAATCTAACACACTCACAGGAGCAGAGTATCTAGATTTCCTTCAACTGCTGCTGAAAAGTTGATAAAAATATAATTACTTCTTAAGGGAGGAAAGTAATTACTCACTGACTGGGTGAAAATGTTCTGACCAAATTTTGAAAGGAACTCTGCTTACGTGTCTTAAGGAGATAAACCACACACATCCACCTGAGACAGGAAAGGTTTGGGAAAAAGGAGAAACATTACAATACACCTTCCGATTTCACTAATACCACTCTGTATCAAACATAACAAGCAGGGAAAAGAAAACAAACATTATCTAGAGTGTATTGCGTTCCGGATTTTATTAATACAATTAACATATAGCAAATAAAAAAAGGAAGTGCAGCACCTTAATGCTGACTGAGCAGCTCCCCGGACCGTGGTCCTGTGCTGGTTCTGATAGCTGGTGCTTCAAAAACTGGAATGTCTCACCTTTACCTTTGCAGGCCTTTTGGTTTAGAATATTTTACTAGAACCCCCTCCCAAGAGCTTTAAATGAACGTTTTGTGAGAAACTGAAACGGGACATCAAAACCTGAGCCCCCCGCGGACGCCGTCCTGCCCACGTGGCCGTCGCCTGCCTCGTGGGCAGCTCAGGGAAACGCAATTTCCCGTTACGTGGCTGCCCAGGGCAGCGCCCGGGCGCTGGCGCAGGGCCGCGGCGGGTGTGACAAATGGAGCACGGATTCTCTTTCTCACAAATTACTGCCCCATGACCGCGCCGCTCTCTCGCTCCCGTACCCTCACTACGAACCAGAACGTTTCTGCGATAACCCGAGGCCGGGCCACGGCAGCACCAGCGAGGCTGAAACACCCTGGCCAACGCCCGCGGAATGAAAAGAATAAAACCAGAATAATTCTAAATCTAGAGGACATAAGCATGCATTTGAAGTTAAGCACATGTCTGAGTGTTTTGCTGAACCAAAGCCTTCCTGCGTATTTCCGTCTCATTCACTGCACACTGTTCAAATTATTAATTAAATGCCTGGGCAATTTTAACATTGGGCTTTATTGTTCTAAGTACTTCAATTTTTTCCTTTAGCACTAGTTATTTCTGTGATTTTTCCCAGCATTTAAAAAAATCCTATCCTGTTGAAATTGTATAGCAACTACAGAAAGCTATACACAGAGATGGATCATGAAAAAAAAAGTCCCTTTTCCTAATTGCCCTTTGATACATCTGGTCTGTAAATCAGATTTCATGTCGAGTTATTATGTCAGAAATAAACCACAGACCGAAAGTGTTTGCATTTTAAGCATACACAGTAGAGACCAAATCTTTGGACAGCACTGTCATGTTGCATTGCAAATTAATATAAAAAGTCCGCAATTGTCCAAATTTGGAATTTCATCCAACAAACATTTAAATTTCATCAGCCTTATTCAGAAAACCAGAATTCTTCCTCCATGGTGTGAAGCCAGAGCTGTCTGCTCGCTAAGGGTCCCTGCAGACCTTGCTGCAGCCAGCAAGTAGCACCAGGCACCGAGGCCTTTGCAGAGTTCAGCCCTTCAGAGTTCAGACTCATTTCTAGTCCCTGACTTCAAATTCCAGCATATGTGTTCACCTGCACAGCATCACAGGCCTCGGCCGTTAAAAGACTTACACCAGCAAGTTAGTTTCCTTCCTACCCATGTAGCGTTTAGAACTGAGATTTGGAAAATATCCGAGTCTGAGACAAGATACACTAGGCAATAACTGTTATTTTAAAGTGTTTTAGGAGTAACTTTCAACAAAATACCGTGATACATAATTTAAAACTAATGTAATGATTATTAAAGCTGAGTGTTTAATGTTAAAACTGCATTGCTTAACTTCCAGATAAAGTTAGACAGAAATATTGACAGAGCCTTTATATATTACGGAGTTAAAAATTCAGATGACATAAGCCCACATATCCAAGAAAATGAAAAATTCCGTTCAAATGAGAAGTGATTGATTTCTAATCTTTCATACATCTGTGCGTGCTGCGATATTGCACAAATTGAATTTTACACACATTCTAATTTCTTTTCTACTTCATGTTTCTTACAAGCTGGGTTTTTCCCAAAATCAGGAAATAAATTTTGAAAATAACAGTAAAGCATTAGTACAGTGACACATTAATGATGAAACAGAACAGAACTTTAATTAACATCGAAGTTAAACGGGAGCAGCTGCCAGCAAATGTTAGGATCCGTTTATTTAAAGGAAGAGCCCTTGACAGGGATAGTTCCTCCAATCGGGTGTTTCACTGGCAGAGTCCGCTGTGCCGGAGCTGCTCCGACTGCTTTGGTTTATATCCCCAAGCAGTAACAACAACTTTGTGCTTATTTTCAAAGTGGGGAGGAGTGGGGAAATGTGCCTTTGAGATGCTCAAGCTCAGAAACCCTGCCCGAGCTGCAAAAAGCCACAGGAGGGGCAAGATTTCAGTTACCTCAGTTACAGTGTGGAAACCTCCGCCTGCTCAGACCCGCAGCACGGATCTGGTGCTTCTGGAGAACTGGAAGACACACGGTGCCCTCACGGCTTCCACTCTTACACCTCGATCTCAGAAATGCAGCACTTGCTCTGAAAACTGTTTGGATGCAAAACACGCTCTTGTCCTGCGGTTCCTTCCTATCAGTCTGGGTTACTCACAAAGACGAACGCCACACAAGGAGGAAGGTGAGGCGCGGGCGGGGGGCGAGGGCAGGCCCTGGCTTCTGCTCTGGTGCCAGCCCGCAGGCGGGACGCAGGGAGCGACACCCGGGGCGAGCGCCAGGCGCGTCGGCACAGCCACCTCACACCCCCTGCCCAGAACGGCGTCAGCCCAGCGCACCACACAGCGCTGATCCATGCCGCATCCTGACTGCTTTTTCTTATTCCTTATTTAATTAAAGGAAAGCTGCCATGCTAAAGACAGGAAACACTGTAATTACGACTTTCAGCTTCTAGAATTGTGCTTGATTATCACCATACAGTGGAAAATTATTTTCTAAGATTTTGGAGGACAGTTTTGTGTGGTGTGCGGCTGTTTGACTTCACAGTTACAGCTGGGGCTGAAAGAACATCGCTTCACAGAAGCAGTGCAGCAAAACCCCTACACCCCCCGCTGCGGGGCCTCTCCTGAGCCCCTCCCTCCCTTCCCTGGATCCACCGTTATTTCCACAGGTGTTTTCTTTCTGTAAAGAGCAGCATAATACTTTTACTTCTTAAATGCAACAGCACTTACTGGCTTTAAGGGGATCTCTGCAATACAGAATGAAATAGTAACAACTTCACTCAATTCACTGCTTTAATAGTCCATGCCATCGTTAGTCCCTGCTGTTCCCAGAAGAGACTATTATATTCTAAAATTGCACATTTGTCACTTACCTACACTGTCACACTTCAAGCATGGTAGTCAGGATTTCAGAAATAACAGCAAATATAAGAGAAAAAAGACATGCACTGAATTTTCTCTCCTGCACTAGATTTTTCTCTTGCCAAAAAGAAGCTTCAAACATTACAATGAGAGCCTGCTCCACTCCTCAGATTACCACCTTTACCATTTCAAGGGCAAAAATTTTCAGTAATGCACTTAAGATTATAAAGTCAAACTGTGCCTTGAGCAAACAGCGTAACTAGAGGAACACACAATTCACCAATACTGTAAGTGAGCAATAAAAATATTATATTTCCCATTTACACAATAAAAACGGTGCAGCTCATAATTTACATTCTGCAACTTTTCCCCCACTCCCACAAGCAGCTGGTGACCGTTTTCTTTTCGCCTCTAGCTGTGGAAACGTGGGTGCCCCGTCCGGGGTGTGCTCCAAGGAGCAAGGTTTGGGGCGGGCAGTGACCCTGAGCACCCCGGCTCCACCTTCGGCCTTCACAAACAACCGACGGGATGGAGACAACACGATGGGTCACACGGCAAACAATATTACCGGGACTGCACCACAAGCGGGGTTTAGGATTGCGTGGACGTTGTGTGAAATCACTGCAAAGGACAATGGAACCACCAGAAATAAGTTTGGGCCTTTGCAATTCCTGTCATTAAAGTTAGTTTATCACAGAAGACCTATTCCCTGTTAGAAGACTTTGGAAGTTTAGTACTGTGTTTCTAACTAATAGAACTAGTGTATTTAGCTCTGTGTGTTATCTATGTTTGCTAGAATTAAAGAAACCTTATTAAATAAGCCAATTCACTTTTTTAAGCATCAGACAAGCATCAGAGGAATCACTGAAACTCCCTTCAGGCAGATTAACGACCTTAGACCAGGGACGACACAGCCGAGCGGCGCAGGCCAGCTCTGGTGGGGCCCGGCCAGGACTCCCCACGTGCCACCGCTCGAGGCAGGGGCACAGCACGGTCGGGCAAACCCGGGCTCCTGCAGCACCAGCACCCAGGCCACGCCTGCGGGCTCCGTGCCGCGACCCCCAGGGCCAGCCTGTGCCCAAGAGACAGTCTGTGATTGACTGCACTTCCCGCCGCCTCGGGAGCGGGGGCACGAGGCTCGGCTGGGCTGGCGAGGAGAGCCTCGGGACGGACATGAAACCTCACAGCCAGGCGTGCTGCTGGTTCCTCTCCCAGAGCAAGTGGTCATGCTCAAACCTCTCCTCGTGGCCATCCGGCCACCAGCTCGTGGCTGAAACACGGGTCTTCCTACCCACCCCCCTCGCCACGGTGCACAGTGCTGCTCCCCGTGCAGCAGGGCCTCCAGGCACCCCGTCATCCCCTCCAGGTACCACATCCCCAGGCTGTGCCCAACGTCCTCCCCATGCACCCTTCAGGCAGCACACTCCTCTGTCCATCCATCCGTCCGTCCTTCCCTCCCTCCCTCCCCAGAAGCAGGGATCCTGTCTGTACCCCAACACCCCGCTCGCACAGACACCTCCTCCTTTTCTGACCTGGGCTCTCTCCACCTCCTGTCCCTGGGCCCTGCCTCTGTGTCCTGCACGTGTCGCTCTGCATCCCCCGGCCTGGGCTCCCCGAGGAGCTGCCCTGCCCCTCTCCCCACACCCCCAACAGTTCGCTCCCGGCAGAGAACCGGGCAGAGTCACGCGCAGGATGGATGAAGCATGAACGTGTCGCGTCGGCCGTTTCGGGGGACGGTGAGGGCCCCCCGTGCCGTGGGGAGGGAGGGCAGGAGGGCTGGGTGCTGCCATGAACCCCCACAGCACCGAGGGGTGCAAAACGGACCCGTCACAGTCACAAATGAGAAGCTGCCCAACTTCACCTGCTGATCTCACTCTGCTCCTCTGCCACACCACTTGGTGCATTACACACTGCCTTGGTGCACTCAAGGCAGGATTCCTGCAGGATTTCTTACCAGAAAGAGATACAGAAGGGCGCAAGCCGGAAAGGCTGAGGCACCACCTTAAATAAAGTGATTGCTTACAGAGAAGAGAGTAGAGCATAAGGCTGTGGACTGTGGTTTCACAAAAATTACAAAATGGCGACGCGGATTTTACTAATATCCACGGCATGGGATGTTGTGAACATGCTGACCTCACCACACCTCCTGCACAGGTTAGGCTGCTCCGTGAAGGAGAACAAAAATTAGCATCTATGGTTACCAAAATGCCCCTGAGAATACCCCAAACTCAGTGTAAGATTTGTTGACAAAATGCAGTGTCTCAATGTGTACTCAAAGTCCATCCTGTGGAAAAACAGGAGTAAAATAACACATTCTGTTTCCTTCTGAGTTTTCTATAAAGTCTCCCTCTGGGTTGTGCATGTCTTCTTTCCACAAGTCTTCGATGCCACCACAGCTTCTGCAGGAGTCCCCATGCTCGGCACAAATGCACCAAGAAGTTTCGCACTGTGGGATTTTAAATTACTGAGGTAATTTAATCCCCAAATTTCCTTGAATTACAATCCTGGAGCCTTAAAATCCCAGCTGCCCTGCAGGGATTCCCCACACTGCGGGGCCATCTCCATTTAATAGCAAGAGGTCCCAGCCAAACGCTCTTCCTTCTTAAGATGTGTGAAGTGATTGATTGGGATCTCTGCTTTTCCAGACATCAATGAATGCAAGAAACTCAATACGTTGAAGGCCCCTTGTGTTCAAAATCTGAGCCTTCTCGAACTGCCTACTTTTACTTGACCAAACGGCTGTTGGCAGGAAAATCTCCTACTTGTAATTTTACAAAGGTATGAAATTTATATGTCTTCACAGTCGTCCCACTTTGGTTCTTAAGCACGACGCGTTACCAACCCACATACAGAACGCACCCTAAACACCAAAAACCCCCAGGCTACATTTGCTAACACTGAAGATCCTCAGGATTCAACTTCAAGCCACAGTATCCACCAGCGCCCACCAGCCCACGGGCACTGACCATCTGCACCATGGGACTGACCACGCCGGCCCAAGGAAGGTGCGGAGAGACACAGGCAGCCCCGAGGCCACTGGGTTCGGCACCTCCGGCAGACATCAGCCGGAGCTCGTCAATCTTGCAGGGACCAAGCGATGTTTCACATGCAGCAGGACGGCACTTGGCTTCCAAAAAATCTTGCAGTGTGTGACCACCAGGCTCTTCTACTGGCTTGGCTACCTCATCGTATACCTAATGCAAAACAGGTGAGCGTCATCACACCCGGCGATCCTGAGCTCAGATGGGTCGGAAAGGCACCGCTTGTGACAAACCTTCACGCTCCGGACTGGCCTGCAGCGCCGTGCTCGCCTCGCCCTGCAGCTGCAGCAGGACCTTCTCCCTCCCATTCCTGCTGCAGGCAGCACAGCTCTCCCGGGAAGACGAAGAAGAGCCTTGCTCGCGGTGCAGCTGCCTCTGTTCTTCCACCCCGCTCCTCGCCCGCTCTGGTCGCCCGTTGACACGGGGGGCTGGAAGAGGCAGAGCAGCAAAGCGAACGCAACTCAGCACCCAGAAAACCTTCACCTGAGCTTCTGCCTCCTGCTCCAACACCATCCGCTCCCACCTCGTCCTCCAGAAGGAGGGTGTCAAAAAAATCTAAGATAAGGTGACCAGAAATCAGAATTATGTGAACAGCATGTTCTTAACTTGGGGTCTCCTTAGACCTGTGTAATAAAGAAGCTACCGGCGCTGACTGAGGTGATGGGCTGGACAGAAACACTACTCAGCAAACATCAGGAACCGCAACCAAACGCAGCACCAGTGTCAGCATGAAGACATTCAGTACCACCTCATAAATTCACACAATTCAGAAAATTCCCTTTCCTAAGCCATGGAAAATAATCTATTCCTGCAAAACGGCGTTTAACAGTTGTTTTCTTTTCTTCTTTTTTTTGGTGTGGTGGCTAGCATACAATTTAAGGCCACTATACAGCTGGTCACTTTCTAGCCCTTGTTATAGTTTTCAAGATGTATGAATAATTTTAAAAAATTACACTGACAGTATTCCAATTAAATAACAATTTGCCTGTGTCTTTCAAACTATCACATGTGCCATCAGAAATGTTATCTGCATAACTCCAAAGATGAGTTCCTCGTTATTTGCAATTATGTCAAGGGATTACTCTGGGGTCAGGGAGGTATAGGAGGCAAAAAGGCCAAGAGAGTGATAGGAACTCCCAAAGATGGAAATGAAGAGCTTTCAGCAAGACAGCTAGAGGCCATTTTCTGTACTTTGGATGATACTGTAACTCGCTGGTGGAACTTAGAAGAGGTGAATAAATTTTTAATCAGAGAAAGCAGAGGGAAGAAAAGAGAACACTAGAGAAACTGGCAGTAATGTTTTGCCCCTTTTAGGATCAGAAATAAGCACTCCACGTTTGGGATGGGGCAAGAAGACCGCCCGTGCCCTGCTACGTCTGGCAGACAGCAATCCCCGCGCCCGTGCTGCTGTTTCTGTTTGGCCAAGCTCTAGCACATGATGAAACAGGCGCATCTTGTTACAATCAGACAGTTCAATCTAAGACTCATGTCTAGAGAAATACAATTAAAATAGGACAGCTGTACCAAGTATTTGCTGGAAAGCAGTATTCAGGAGGAATTTACCCAGTGAGCTTTGGCAGGCAAAGGGCACGCTGTTCAGAGGACCTGATCCTGGCAGAGGAGCACCCTGAGGAAGGATGCTGTTTGGACAAGGTTCAGCACAGCGTGCCCGTCCTCCCTGGCACACAGAATCAGTGAAAACAACGGCACCGAGCAAGCCTGTCATCAACACATTTACATTTACTGTGCGAGGAAGCGCACGTCAGACCCTCAGGGAGGTCAGAGACCTTGATCACCATTTTGCACCTTTTGCCAGACATGACAAAATTCACCCTGAGTTCCATCTGAAGCAGCCTGGGCTTCTGGCAGGGAAGATGATGATCAGCGACTGACACAGTGAGAATCCAACCAACAAACTGCTTAAAATGCCACCCTTCTGAAACGCATCAAAGCAACAGTAATCTCGCTTTAAAGGAAGACTCCGGGAGGACCGAGCACGTTGCAAGTGTTCAGTAAATTGCAAATGAGAAGGGGAACCTTCAGTCCAAGCGGACGGCGCGCTGACAAACCCCGTGTGCGAGGGACGGGAGCGAACCTGTGCAGGGCTGCCCCCGAAAGCCAGCCTGTGTTTGTCTGGTACCTCCAGCAAATCCCTCTCCATCCCTTAAACACGCCCCTGCCTTACAGCCTCTCGTCTGGCAGCGACACTGGGCCTTAAACATTTGGGTTTGGTACATCCCGCTACTGTTCAATGCCAGGCACAGGAACTGTCAAGAAAAAGCAAGCCGCTTACAGAGCCCAGCAACAACTTTCATTGCTCTCTCCTTCCCTCGGATTGTTGATTTATCTTCAAACACAAGGTTAAAGCACTGCAGTATCCAAATGAAGAAAACAGTTTTCCTGATACCACATGTTAACACTAAAACATCTTTCCAAAGGTAAATCTTGTTACTGCACTAAAGACTGAAAAATTAAATTTCTCCAATATAGGGTAGATACATTAAAAATTCAGTAATTTTTTAGCTTTCAAAATAACTCGTGCCAAAATCAGTGTGAATTATTCATTAATTTATTACTTGTTACCAAAAAAAAAAAAAAATAGGGAAAGTGAGAGTTTTCTGTTAAAGACAGAAGTCACCATTACTGTGTTTTTTACAACTTGCAGTCAAACAAGGATTTTTTTTCCGTTTCCTTCTGACGAATTATTTACAGTTTTTAAAAGATCATCATATATTTTAAGGAATCTCTTGCTCACTCTCTCAAAAAGAAGAAATACCAAACGTTACTTTAAAAGTTATGCCTTAGCAGTTGCCATGCAGTCACACTGTGATTTCTTTAACGCCTTCACAAGGTAACTATCTCGTGCAGTGTCAAAACTACCTCTGAAGGAGCAGCTTTTGACAGACAAGTGTAAGGGTGAAAATATCCAAACCAGGGCTATTCCTGCTATGAATGCCCCCCTACCCACAGCTCCATTCCCATACACGTCCTGGAACAATGTTTCCTACGTAAACCCCTATTTCTGCCTCAGAAAACGAGAACGAAATAAAATTGGAAATCTTATTTCTCCATTTTTGCTGGTTTAAGAAGATTATTTAAATGCAAGAAGATTATTATTCTGCAAATTCATTTCATCTGGTTTTATGGCGCATTTCAGCCACTGACATCAGGGTCCAGCTCAGAACACAGCTGCACTTACTGGTGCTAATATTTTATTAGCAGTCTCTGGTATTAACAACTTAGGACAACTGTAGGTTTTGCAGCTTATTGTGGTTGCTATTAGCTGCTGTACATTTAAATTACAGAGATAACTAATATGTATCATCTCTTCACAGATACTCCACCCAAAAATGTTTTACTTAACATTTTTGTAATTAGAGATACTACATATATACATTTAAGGATTTTGCTGAAAATAAAAATACAGGGATGAGTTTTGTTAAATAAAATTTGTGTGTACACAGCTGAAATGCATACAGGCAGCATAACTAGAAAGACACAAGTTTATTTTGAAGCTCTGTGTTTATACCACAGTTTTTATAAAAATTACAGAACTTGCTCTGTTAACTATGTGTTTGGGGGGGGAAGATCTTTAGAAAACTCAGTGCTAAAATGTAAATGAGCAAGTACCATGCTTTTCTGGTGGGATGTAAAATGAGCCATTCCCCTCTTTTTCCTGATGTCTCTTTCAGACCACTCCCCTCTCAGTTTTGGAAGGGGAAAATAACCTTAACTTATGAATTAAAAACACATTCTTAAACCACTGATGGTTTCACACTTTCTGCCCCAGACCACCTCGCACGGCGCTTCCCCCCCTCGGTGATGTGCGGTGCCTGGACACAATGGATTCTGCATGAATCACTGGCAGAAGGGCAGTAGCAGTGATTTTAATTACTGCGATAACACATAAAATACCGGTGAAAACATCGTACTATATTGCTGTACTTGTTCCACTGCTTACAAACTACACCAGAAAACAGGGGACTAAACGTAGCTTTACCACAAAAAACTATATTCCACTGCTTTGAGCAGAAAGCTGAAAAATCACGGTTTTTTAACCCAGAATCACATGTGGAGTTAGGGTGCTTGTACTAGGCAGCTGAATAGTACAGTTGTTGTACTGTTGTACGCTGACTTGCTTAACCAAGTCAGCAGTCAGCTGTTTTTAACCCTAAGCCATGGTAATATTTACACTCAGATCACTTGCCCTAATTTTTGCTCATTTCACCACAGTGACATGGATCAATAATTAAAACTTAGAATTTTAAGTGTGGGGGCAGGTGAATTCAGTCTGATACTGATTCCTTGATGCCCTTCTGATTTTTCTTCCCTTCTGCTCCTGTTGGTTTTCTTTTCCTTGATGAGGACTGTCTAAACAGGCTCTGATTTGTCACTCACTCCATACAGACCTGTGTCCTAGATGGAATTTCATTTTATTAATAGGCTTCAAAATGACAAGAATAAAGTTAAATTTTGGAAAACAAACTGAGCAGAACTTGTTGACTGTCTAAATTTTCCATTCAGATTGGAAGAGCATTTTTTATTTTTCTCTTCATCCTTGAATCGGTTGACATTAACCGCAATTTTCTTGTTTTCCTCATTGATGATGTGTACCATTTAAAAATGAAACGACCAGCGAGACCTGTTAAACAGCTATCCGTCTCCTCTAAAAAGAGGACAGCCACTCAGGTCTCAGTTATTTGGCAGTCTGATCCATCCTGGAAACGAGCCCTCGGTGGTCAGTCCCACCAGAAGGAGATGGCGGGAGGCAGATCCACATCAGGGTGCCTGCAGCCCTTAACGCTACCACCGCTGACACCAGGAGCCAGGGACCCTTTGCTGCTTCCCCCTTTAATTTCCAGAGGCACACCCCAAGTTAAAACCAACAGAGTTACCCAAGAGAAGATGAATTACAAGTAACGGCTTACTTGACGTTGGTTAACCTGAAAAACACCCCCCCGACGCTGTTGCAGCAAGTTTCCCGCTGTTGGCAGTGGGAGAGCGCCAGGTTCTGGGGCCCCGCGCGGTGCTCACGCTGCTGCGCGGTGACGTTCTGTGAGGGAATACCTATGGCTTCCGCAGAAGGGAACCGAGGTTTTTGCCGTGGGGTCGCAGGGTGGCGGAGCAGCCGCGTTGCCTGGCAAGGGCACTGCTGACACTCTCATCCACCTCTGCTGGGAAGCTGCTCTGCTGCCTTCCTGTATTTGCCATCTCAGGGAAACAACAGAGAAAGAGAACTACATCAAAATTAGAAGTAGTTTTGGCAGCTGTACCATTTCTGAGCTACTGACGAGGATTTTTCTGTGTGTTTTTCATTTATGTTTATTTTATGGGCAGATGTCCTTCCTGTAAGATGCAAACAGGAATGGCAACATAGGAACATCCGCTGAGAAATGGTCTCAGTTTTACTGATTAAAAAAAAAAATAATCAGGTATTTGTCAAATTAAAAAGAAAGATGTTTCTTTTTCAACACTATAAAGACTACAAAAATTTTAAGAAGAATTCAGCTTGCAAAAAGCCTGCTTGCTCCTTCAAAGTCCTACAGATTTTTAGCTTCACAAAGCAACTCAAGGTTAGTCAAGCTATGAAATAAAAAAAAAGAAAATAAATAAAAAGGAGGGGGGAGGATGACTTTGAGGGTGCATCCTCTGTGATGATGAATGTGGGACACTAAACAACTGAGTAGGCTTTAAATTAATTAAATACATGACACATCAGTAATTTGCAGGCTTAAAAATAGTTCCAGTGACAGTCCCAGAACCCCATTAATGAAGAGTCAGTCTGACTCCAGAGGCAGCCCTGTCTGCCCGGCTGTAGGCACAGCCTCAGGTCGCAGGGACTGTCGCTGACTGGTGTCCTCCCTGCGACACAGCCTCCGGGGTGAGCAGAGAGCGGGCAGGATTTACCAGCCTGCGTTTATCTCCCTGTCCAGCGCTACGGCAGCATGGACGAGCAGCGGTTACAGCTGCTTTTTTCCCTTTGGATGAACGGTGTTTCTCCCCCTCGCCGAGTACCCGGCACATTTTCATGTGCTCCTGCTAATTACCGAGCCCATCAGAGAATGATTTCCAAATGCGTATTTCCACAGAAGGGAGAGTATTTTTCAGCTTTTGTCCTTCAGAGATTGCACACGTGTGTGCCATAAAAAAATTACATCACTGACATACGTCATAAAGTGTCATTTGTATTTAAAAACATACTGCACGTCGAACACGGAGGCTAAGGTACACAACTAACCTGCAAACTTCCCACTCGCCTCGGGGAAAGAGGTTAAATAAAGCTTGCCAAAAAGGATTTTTACAATTTTACTGTTTTCTGAAGTCGGTAACTTTATCACTTTTTTTTTTTTTTTTTTTTTTAAAAAAAAGGTAATTTAATGGTAAATCACAAATACTTGGGTTCGGAACGGCCCATTAGCCACATGGCTTCTACCCCTGAAAAAAAAAAAGCGAGACAAAAGCAGGCTGGGTCCTGGAACGGTCGCCCCTGGCTCCGCCGCTGCTGCAGTCGAACCAGTGAACCCGCCCCAAGGGGAGAAAAGACCCGCGGGCAGCCCGCCGGGAGGAGCGGCCCCGCGCACCGCCCGCACCGCCCCGGCGCCAACGACGGGCTCGGGCGGCCGCTCGGGCCGCGGCCGTGGCACCCCCCGGCCCCGGGACTCGTCCGGCCCCGGCCCCGGCCCCGGCCCCGGCCACGGCCCCGGGGGCAGCGGCCGCTCGGGGGCCCGAGCGGGGCCGGGAGCCTCCGGCCGGGGGAGGCCCACGGGCCCGGCCGCGCCCCGGGGAACCGAGGGAACCACGACGAGCCGTGGCTCCGAGCCGAGGCGAAAACACTCCGTTTTCAGAGAAACCACAAGTAAAACGGCCGCGTTCCACCTGCGCGAGGCGGCTGCTGAAAAGGGGGAAAAAGACCCCAAGCCAAAAGTGAAGGCTTGATGCCTGGGGTTTCGGGTTTGTTTCTGCCAACAGGAGGTTGTACGAGAACATTTTAAATATTTATTTCTTCTCTCCAGAAATCTAAAATTTTCCAAACGTTTTTTTAAAAAGAAGCGTACATCAAAAATTAGATAAAAAAGCTACAAGCAAACGGAAGCACTACCACCATAAAAACAAAGGGTCGCCGTGGGCATATTTCAGACCGCGGGGAATAAACTGCCCTCAGCGCCATCGCACAAAAACCCCAGAGAGCCCCTCGCGGGCGGTGCGCAGCGGAGTCATCTGTGCACACGCCAGCGGAACCGTCCCTCTGCTCGGACTGCCGACACGCGTTTCTTAAGGGCATCCTCTCATCCTCTGCTTTGCTGTTTTTACGCCAAAACAAAATCACAACCATTAAAACTCCGAGGAGAAAATCCCTCCAGCGCACGCCCACTCGGCTTCAGTCCTAGAAGTATCAAAAGTACGGTGAAACCACACAGAAACTGCGTCGGCCCCTCGGAGCGAGCCTCGGGGAATAGTTTTGTTTTGTGCTGGGCTACAGACGGACCTCGGCCATCTGCGTAACGCATACAGGCTGGAAACGCTGCTGCCCCTCTCCCAAACACATTTCGGAGCAGCAGGGAAACCTCTGCCCAAAGTTGGCAACTTTCTCCAGGCTTCTCCACCAAGCTGCGTGCCAGACGCCCCACGCGAGCACGCTCACCCTTCCCACGCAGGTCTGCGAAGATACACACAAACACATACGTGTGCGTACGCTGACACGTGTGTGCGCGCACGGTCCGACGTGCGCTCACGGGCAGCCCAGGACTGGCGTTAGCGTGGAGGGAGCCCACACACAGCCGGAGCCCCCCACGGCTCTGAGGAGGGGGGAAATCCCCAGATCTCTGCAGCTAAAGTTTTAAACGTACAAGACAGAGTTACGGACTCAGCGGCTTACCTTCAGGCAGAGTCTAGACTGGGCAGTACGTACAACCTTAACACAATTACTGTCACCACAGAGGCTGTGAAACACCAAGTGTTTCGCTGCCTCCGCTTTACAAAGGGCAGAAAAAACTCTGGTGTTTCACCATGCACAGAGAGTTTCAAAAAGAGACCGAAAAAAGCATCTGGCAGCCTCCCCCCCACACCCCCCCTCCTCCTTTCCCCCCCCGCCCCTCTCACTCTCTGGTTGTTGGGGTTTTAAAGGAGTTGATGGAGGAAGATTTATCAAGTACTGAGGATGCCTGTCTGGGACCTCGCTGTTTCTGGCTCTTCGGGACTCTGAGGAAGGACAAGCTCACACAACAGCCCACACAACACGATGCAACGACAACAAAGAGGAGATAAATCTACCCACTTTGGGTAAAGAACTGCTTTGTGACTGTTGCCAAAACCTCCTATATCCAACAGGCCTCCTCAGTACTGCCCTCACCTATGCTTCAAAAGTGGTCAAATGGAAGAAAAACCACCACCACGTATCACAGAGAGCAAAGGAACTCACAGAATTTAGCACCAAACTGGTGACAAAATACATGTTGGCAGCCAGTTCTGTGCATTTCTACACCGTGCGGGCAATGGCTTTACGGGCCTGTAACGTAAGCCGTACCTCAGCATACCCACCACAAGAACTCCAGATGAATAGACAGAGCTTTTATTTTCTTATTTTCTCACTGCTAACGATGTCATTATCTCCCAACACATACTCAACACTTGGCACCACTGCACAGAATGTAAAATCAGAGACATTGGCTGGAGTATTAGAGGAAAACCCAACAAACATAACCACGACCACCATCATAGAATGTGAGCAGAGGTTGAGCCTGGCAGATGGGAAACCTTCCTGGTGCTAAAAGTTTTCACAGAAAAAGGAACAGCTAAAGCTAAATTCCACAAAAACCTTCCACATTAGTAGGAAATGACACTGTTAACCATAAACCCTTGGCAGAGGAGCTGGGTGACGGGCTGCTCACACAACCTCCCGAGAGGTCCTCGGCAGCATCCTCGCCTCTCCCACCTCCCGAGGGCGACGGGCTGCAGGGGGGGAGAGACCGTCCTGGGGAGCTGCGGTCAGCACCGGGCCGTGGGACGGGTGCTGGTGGCAAAAACCTCCCCAGCCTGGGCCTTCTCTGGAGATTCGAGGAGCTGTTTTGATTTACAGGTGGAGACTGGAAACTGTCTCAGCACCAGGGGGGAAGGGGCCCAGGAAGCTAATGAAGCGCAAGGAAGCGCAGGGCTGTGCTCAGGCCTGAACACAGCGGAGAGCGGCTCCGGGCTGGGGCGCACACCCACACGCACCCCGCGACCCTCACCTGGCAAAAGCTGCTGGGGGAGGGTGGTGACGTGTGACGTACAGTCTTGAAAGGCATATAATACTTACCAGCAAGAATACTGGAAATATCAGTGATGTACATTAACAGGGTATAAAGACAACCCAGACGTTGATCCCAGGGCTGGTTAGCTCATGTTACAGATGTTGTGTGTCTACACCTGCGTACGTACAGAGACTGCAATAGTCCAGGGATCCGCTTCTGTATCCCCTCCGGATTAAAACAGAGGAGAGCCACCGAACACCAGCTGTCACGAGATTAACGGTCACTGTGATGGTATCACAGCGCAAGCTTCCCGTGCTCCTCAGTAAGGAACCCACGGATTTCCTAACGCGCTGCACACGCGCCCGCTTCGACAAGACAGCGGTTCGACTCGCAGTTCAGACCTCCACAGCAAATCCTGTCCGTGCCAGAAGGAAACTGAGCGAGCTCTCCACAGCCAAAAGGCCCCAATTTCTCTTGAAGCGTGTCAGTTATAACCCAAGGCCTCACAAAATGAAGTATGTGCCCTCCCTCTGCATTGCCCTGGATGTCCATGTTGCCCTGAACTTTGAAGCACAAACCCACTTCCACTAGGTGCTACTATAAACAGGAGGACACACAGTAAAGCATTAACAACAAGCCATTTTACTACTCCTATCAGTCCTTCTCTAGACTTCTATGCTGGTTTAAAATTCACTAATATAAACTCCCTCTTTCCTGTGCTTATTCTACGTACGTATCGGTGCAATTTATGTCCCTTTGTAGCCCTACTCAAGCTTTAGCTTTTCCCTTTTTAAACTCTTAAGTCCTTTGTCTTCAGTATATTCTCTGTTGCGTTTTTTAATGACTTAAAAAACTTGAATTTCTCCTTCAGAGGGATTAAATCAGTTTCCCGTCACTGTTCAAAAACTCAGTTGCAAGATGAGAGTTTTTCCCCACCTGTGAGAAACCCAAAGAAACGGGGACAGGGAAGAAAGATCAAACTGATGGCAGAAGTGGAAAAAAATTCCCCTTATAACAATCAAGAGAACAGAAAAAAAAATAGAGAAAAAAGCTAAAAAGTCACCCAGAATATAGGACCATGTAAGCATGGGCACTCTTGCAGAAAACCTAGTCAGCAACCCAAAGCCATGGGAAATTTAAATTAGAGCGAAGGTCCACAATAGCAGAGAAATCTGCACAGATAAAGGGCCTACTCAGGTTGCAGGTACACTTAGTCTAGATCTCTTCAGATTTGCAAAGGAACTTTATTAGTTTTATTAATTTTTTTCTTAAATAATCAAGAGATTCGAGTGTATCCACATTACACGGTAAAGAAGATTAAGTTTTTTTCTTTAATCAAAACATCCATATGCATGTGCTGTATCTTCCAGGCGGTAGGTGGATTCCCACTGCTTATTACCGCTCCGGGGTGCATTCTGCTGCAGTAACTCATGCACAAAACACTCCTACTACATTTAAGTAACGTGCAGGTTCCAGCAGACACAAGCAAGAGGCAAACCCCCCAGACGAGCGGAGGAGCCCGAGCGCTGAGGCGGGCGCGGTGCGGGGCGACCACCCGACAGCGCGTTCCGCATCGCGCCTGCCGGCCCCTGGCAGAGCCGCCAGCCCCGGGGGGGCCGGGACCGGTGGCGCGGGCAGGGCTCCCGCCCTCTGCGGACGCCCCACGCCTCGCGCAGCCCGCTCACACGTGCCCGGGCCCCGCACCGCCTCGGGCTGCGCCCAGGCGTCTCTCCTGCCCGCTGCCCGGGGCCACGCCGGGGCGGCCGTCACCCCTCGGCGGGCAGGGGAGGCCGCGGCGCCGCCAGGCAGCGAGCCCGGACGGACACAGACACAGCCCCGCCGGGGGCTCTGCCCTCTGGCACGGAATTGGCGTGGGGGGCCACACCAGGAAGGCTCGCTGCGGTTACGAGAGGCAGTCAGGTCCTAAGAATACAAACACGACTGACTCCCACCAAGAAATCACTCCGTCCCTCCTGGAAGCGCCTTCCGCCGAAATCGAGTTCTGCAATTCCGCAGTTCAGGCATCCAAACAGCACAGGGAAGTACGGATCCTGAAGTAGTTCTTCTGTGGTCTAACTAAATGAAAAATTTCTAGTAGACATTTTTGTGGAAAAAGTTCTTGCTACAAGCACCAAGACTCTAGAACAAAAACACACTACATCTTGCAAAGGCCGCGTTCAAAACTATCTGCCAAGGGGAAGGGTAAATTAAGGTAGAAAAGCACAACTTACTGTACTTTTTTGTCATTTTAAAATAAGCTCACACCTTTCCACTGTTTAAAAATACACTGAGGGATTTGAATAACAGCACAGAGAGAAAAAAAATACAGATGTGGTCAGATTTTTGAACAGTTTCTGTAGTACCACAGAGTTAAGAGAAAATTAAATTATCCATCTAGAAGCAGCCATTTAAAACACCGGTAGTTAAGAAAGGGTGTTTCCTTTCTGAGCATGGCTGACAGAGATAAAACAATAAACTAAATTTATCAGACACTGATATTTCTATTTTGATTCCATAAGCTGTAGCTACTGCTGCTAAATAGAGATCACCTTCCCACACTATTTTGTAGGGAAGATGCAAATATCAAATCCTTTCAGATTCCTTTTTTTCATTTTAGGCACGTATTTCTTTATGGTTTCATTACTCAATGTTCAAATCCCCCTTTTTAAAAATTTATTTTACAGATCTATTTTTATTACGGTTTCTTTGACTAAATGAGTGACTTGATTACCAAGGATAAACATCAGTGCATAGCAAGACCTCTAAACCTGGAATACAAGATGGAACGGATGCCAAAACGGAAAGCTGAAAAAACTACTTTGGAAATACCAGCTTGCACGGTTTTATGTTTGCTGTGTCTTTTCGTACAGGGCAGTTTCACAGGACAGTAAGAGCAAAAGTTGACACAAACCCCCAGGCCTCGAGTGAATTCATTTGCCCCTTGGATGCTGGCTTCCTTTTGTAACTACCTTCAACAGAGGAGATTCAAAATTCTTGTCATTTTACCAAATTCCAGAAGTCACTCTGTTAGGAAACGCACAGATTACTTTATCTATTTGGACAGCTAGAAGGTCATGTGATAAACAGAATTTAAACCACCTCGTAACACCCCAGAAGCCTCCGCTGAGCTTTGTGCTTTCTGCTCTCCGTCTGTCCGAGGTTACCACCAGAGCCAAAGCTGCACGAGCACGGATTCTCAGAACAAGGTGATTCCATAAAACACAGCGTCGGCCTCGGCCGTGCCCAGGGCACTGCGCCCAAGAGACGCTGAGCCGGACCCTGCCCTGGGGGCTGAGGAGGAGGAAGAGGAGGAGGAAGGGACCCGGGCACAGCAGCTGCAGGAGCAGCACACATGGGAATCGCTGCTGCGGCCACTGGCCGTCTCTGCCTGCAGACACCGTGAAAAGGCGGCCAGAGCTGCGAAGGAGGCGGCCCTGGGCTGGTCCTGGGGCTGGCCATGGCGCTGGCCACGGGGCTCGCCACGGCGCAGTGGGGCCACCGCGTGCGCCTGAACGCGACGCTCCAGCTCGGGCAGAGCCGCACCCGACGGCTGGTGCTGTTAGGAGCCAATTCTTGTGCCAGGAGCGCTGTCTCGCGATTCTCCTGTAACAGCCTGGCTACTGTGTTAATAGGGAAAAAAATCAGAGCAAAGGAAACCACCGCTGCCCCTCTGGGAGCCCAGCAGAGCACGTATGTGCTGCTCTACAGAAACTCTGGACTCAAACCCAACCAAACCCACCACGCTCCGCAAACCCGCCAAGCCCAGAGGGACCACATGAGCCCGTGTTTCCGAGGAAAGTAGTGGGTGGGCAAAGGACAAAACAGGGAGAAGATAAATTGTTTTTTGTACCCCTTAGTGGCGGGACATCAACGCTGCAGCTTTAAAAGCTGTCTTTCCAAAAGCCGGGAAGAAAAAAAAAAAAAAATGCAGAGATTAGGATTGCAGCTATACATGGGAGAAAAAATATGTCAAAAGGAAGCTTTTAATGAAGGAATGGATGAAAGACTTCCAACTACAGGAGATTAACCTTCTTATCATATATACTCTTTTTGCAAAGTGAAGGGAAGGGGTGGGAGGGGAGAACCCTCCTTCAAAGACCTGGAAACTCTCCGACACTAAAAATTAATTCACCACATTTAGAACATGGTACAGTTTGTAACAGTTCTCTTTGCACACTTTCTTCTGGACTCTAAGCGTTTTAAAAAATCGAGTAAATCATACCAGAGACCTACATTTGCTGAATTACCCATTTTTAAAACAGATTGTGAAGGGGGTAGGACCCTCTTTGCAAGAAACCAGCAGCTGCATGACGCAGGGCTGTGTTTTACAGAAATGCAGGCACAAATATGTTTTGCAAACACAGCAGTATTAAGACAAGCAAAAATAAAAAGTGAAAGGCATCTAAAGCCATTTGGGAAGAGGGCAGAAAAGGGAGGAAAGGTTTTCAGCTGCGTACTGGAGGTCTGTGGACCAGCCATAACCCTCAACATGTTGGCTGAAGGTGAATCTGGATTTGCCGTCCGGAACCAGAGCTCTGCCCAAGGCAAAGGGACATCCCTGTGTGTCACAGCGGACAGTGTGACCGAAGAGAGAGGCTGTGTGGGAGGAGACTCTGCGCTGGAGACATCAAGAAAGCGTTATTTGTCTACAGGGAATATTAAAAATAATAAGGCTGTTGGACAAGAGCAGGGCAGGCAAGTAAGATGTAGAGGAGTCAACAGAATCGGGAGATACGCCTAATTCCTTGCCTTGGGGAGTCAGAATCTCTATTTCAGGGACTCAGAATGAAAACAGACTCATCCAACAGCCAACACCAGCAGCTACTCTTGTAGCCATTGAATTGTTGACATTTCTGTTCCCTTTTTCAGGTGAAGCAAACTGGACACCAGGCACACCGTGACGCTGTCAGGGGCGTCTGTCCCACGTCACAGGCAGTTTTGGTGGAGAAAGGCAAAAGGCAAGGCTTTGGCAGCCACTACACTCTACGTCCACCCCTGCTGATCTACAGGCCCTAAACCAATAACTTACATAGTTAGTTACCATCTATTTGCATTTACCATACCATATACATACTTAGAAATTTACATACTTAGTTACCTGAATACTTGTTCTTTAGAAACCCTGAAAACAGAACTGTGCCTGTCTCAAAATAATTTAAATGAATTAGCAGAGAGTATCTCTGGGAGGATAATTAGTTTAAAACTGTAATTTTTTAAATGCATTTCTGCCTTTGCATTTAAAATTGTTATGTTTTGGTCCACAAAGGAGTCCTTGATAGAACTGGACATACAATGATGCGTAAGCTCAATGAACAAATTATGGTTACTTCACACTAGGAAGATTTATGGCTTTTGTTCCCTAAAACTATTTTGTTGCTGTTTTAGCTTCTCCTTACATACAGACATACAACACCAATTTCTTTTAGGCCTGTGTCCTTGCATCCCCATTCCCGTCCGTACCAGAAACAGAGCAGCTGAACCAAACCACTGCACGCTGGAGCTGCCAAATTTCACAGGCACCGGAACCTGGACCAGGGGTTTGAGGAGCGCCCACCCCCCCTGAGGGACAGGGGCCCTGCCCTGCCCCTCGCCCACAGCAGCGCCACGTGGGCGCTCTGTCAACCTGGTAGCAGTCGGGGGAGCGCCCAAGGTTCGGGCCTTCTGCAGGGTCGTACCCACAGAGGAGGGGAACAGCCACCAGGAGGAGGTGACGCACCCGCCGAGGGGGGTGTGCGGGGCTCCTGACTGAGCTCTGAGAAGGAAAACCAGAGCAGGAGAAGGACAGTTATAGTTATGAGCCTCTGGTGTGGCTATCTTTGACTTCCAATTCCAGCACCTCAAAAAATGTTTGCAGCGCCCACATTAAGTGAAATGATTTTCGTTCTGAACAGCATGACAAGTTTATACAGCGCACAGAAATTCTGCTCCCGTTACCTGCCCTGGACGTGTCTTGCTTATTGCCAACTTCATGGAATATATATAGATGGACAGCAAACATTACCACATTTGTTACAAAAGCATAGCGTAAGTTAGCAAAACTGCCTCCTGACATTAACCTCCAGCACTGACTTTTAAAAGCCGCTCCCGGTTCGCAGTGGCACACCTCTGTTAGAACAGCCCAAAGACATGAACTGCCATCCCCAGTAACACCCAGTCAGCATAATCGCTCCAATAAACTAATCACAGACTGTTTACCAAAATGTGTATACATCATTTTGAAATATGCTTAAAGTCTCAAGCACTGTTCAAACATTTTCCATCTTCTGGGTTTTTCTGGGTAATCTTTAGAGCTACTACAAGCAATTTTGGTACATAAATCCAAGAAGATACACAGAGTAAACTGAACAAAAGAAACCTGATTCCAGGTCATTTGCCTGCCCAGCGGTCATGAGAAAAAATAGACGCTACCCAGAAATTGTATTAACTGTGCTGTGCACCAACTGCATCGCTGTTAGAGCAGTCACCACACAGCACCAAGCTTTTTCTCCCCAAGAGGCAGAGTAATTTAATAAGACCACCAAATTAGCCCTAGTTTCAAAGAAGAGGACAGGATATGGAAATACAAACAAATATATTAATGAAATTTATCAACTTCGAGTTAATTCTTAGAAACTGCACTTTAAAGGATTTATAGGGAGAAAAAAATTATATCAATTCAGATATAATGTGGCTGGCTGGGGTGCGGGCATGGCCAGTGCATGGTCTGCCACTCTCCTGGCACTGCAGTGGGAGGAGAAAGCCCTTCTAAACTCTCCGAGGCTTGGGCAAGCACGCTGGCATCTGGTCACCCATGGGAGCGCGAGCGCACACCATGGCCCGTGCAGCAACGGACCGTGGCAGCTGGGCAAAAACACACACAGGAACAACTCCGTGCAAAAACTTAGTGGGCGCTCACAGGCAAGAAACAGGTGTTTTACCAGAAAAGAAGGCAAAGACAATTTCTCAGCCTTCCCCTCTCAGAGAGCTCAGTAGCAGCGTGTCGACAACAGCACTGTTTACACAGTGACTGTGCCAGCCTGCAGAGCAGCGCCGCAGAACGTTTCAGTTCCCTGCACCCAAACCCACCTCATTCACATCTGCACCAACTCAAACTACAGTATACTTTCTGTTTTAAAAATTAAAATAAAAAAGTTTTGCAAAGGTTGCCAGAGCTGCAGCTGCTCCTTTCCTCAGGCAGCGTTTCCTCTCGGTCTGGCAGGGGACTCTGTTTCTGGAAACGATCTTTGTGCTTCGGGAAACCGGCAGGCAAGAAGAAAGCACAGCTGAACGTCTAACAGCCTGAGTTGCTGGTGACAAGGTTTTAATACGTGTAGTACATGATTATTACAAACACGTATCTAAAATCTGCTGCACTAACTATCCCACCTACTAACTTTCTGCACGATAATGTGGAAGAATATTTTGCAAAACAAGCAAAATGTTAGATGTTACAGCATCTACTTGTGGGAGGGAGCCCGGGCTCAGGTCTCCCCTCTCTCCTCCCTCGCCCTCTCCTGCTGTGGTTCATCCCTCTCCCGAGCTGTGCTCGGCCCTGGCGGTGGCACCGCGGCGGGGCAGAGAGGGCAGGGGGTCAGGCACCTCACCAGCCCAAAGAGGAGTGACACCCATAACTCTCCTGCCCTGCAGCACTCTTCAGCAAAATTTTACTGTTACGCAGTTCCCACCTCTGATTTTTATGTCTTTAGTCCTCAAAATTTCTTTTTTCTACTTTGTTTACAATAAGAAACCGCTGTATTCCCTCTTTATTTCACCTCCTTTCCCCTGCTCCCCTGCAACTTCTTATATGCTCTTAGGAATACATAATATACTGGAAAGTTGGCAAGTTCACAGTATGAATCACTCTGACATCGCTTCTGAATGTCTACCAGCAAAAATGCTGTCTTTCCATATGTGGCACTCCTGAATTAATGGTATTGAAATGGTATAAATAAATGGTTATTTCCTTCGTCATAGTTTTGCACCCATCATTACGCACTCCAATTTGCTTTCTGCTTATCTTTCTTTTCAAGCATTGACATCAGTATCGTTGCAGACAAATCCTCCCACATGCGGATGAATAAACAAGCCATTAAAAAAAGTACTAACCTTCACTGACAGGGGTTGCACAGCCTTCAAGGTTCAACATTATATCTTCATCTCTGTCGTCAGCACCGGTTCCCAAAATCATCCAGCTCTCGACATTATCACTTTCGGATACCAAGCTGTCCTCCTCCGAGCTGTCGTTTATCACCAACACGTCTTGGATGCCATGAGCTCTGGCAGAACTTGCCGGGTCCACCTTCCCAGCAGTGCTCTTCCTCGGCCTCGAAATGTCCATGCCCAGCCCAGCAGGGTACAGGGCGTTACCTCCAGCAGCTCGGGCATAATCTGGGGTGGAAGATCCTGGACGGCTGCGTGTGTCCCCTTGTGCTAAGGATTTTGATGACTTCTTGGCTTTGCTTTTGTAAACACTGTCTTCATCCGGTGTGTCAGACAGGACGATGACCTCAGGGTCATCATCGGAGAGCTGAGAATCACAATCAATGATTTCAGTGATGGTCTTGTCTTCGGGCTGTTTCTCAGTTAGAACTGAACAATGGCCTGTGACTCTTGCAACATCAGCTGCTTCACCCATTTCCAGTGTGCTGATTTCTCCAAGGTTTTGGGAATAGTGGATCTGGCTGTAGAGATGAAACTCCACCTCAGTGTCAACACTCTGCTCACTGGATGACTCCTCACGATAAATTTCATCTTCATACATTTCAGTATCCTCCCTGTCTTCATACCCAGCAAACATTCTGGAAACCAAACTCTGTATCTACAAAAAAACAAAGGGTTGTCTTAGAGCGGTCGTGTATGCATGTCCCAAACCCTCTTTCAAACGATACCTTTGGCCTTTCTGAAACTGCTGAGGTTAGTCACAGAGCTCTGTGTATAGAAGCTAAAACTGATCAGACTTAACAGCTACAGCAATTGGTGCTCAAATCTGTAAGAGCAGAAACAATTTAAGGGTGAATCTGGTTTAATCCTAACTACTACTTTAACCTCAAGTACTCCAGCTTCTGAAAATTGCACTTAATGCGCTCTCAGCTTCCACAGCTCCCCTCCATCTGGGCTCAAGACCAGGGTACTTGCACTGGTCGCAGCCAAATGAGTGTCTAAATCCAGGTTTGATTGTTCTGCCAACTAGTACTAGTTCTGGGTACTTTGCAACTTGTCTTGCTAAGTAACATCTTATGTACGTACCTGAAAGAGCAGGAAAGGAACATTCAGCAATATTTGAGAGAAGTAACCAGGAACCTGTCTACACCTGGGCTGCAGCCACCTGAACTGGCACTTCAGAATGAACCCTAAGAGCAGAAGTGCTAGGGCTACAATACCCAGTTCTGCACAAGCTCAGGTCTGGAAGTGGCATTAAAAAAAAAGAACAGTAAAGGTAGCATACCAAATCTGCAGCCTTCATACAAACCAGCCCACCAGGGCTTACACACTGAGTCTCAATGCCCTGGAAACACAGCCAGAGCGCTCCCAGATGCGAGGAGGATACTCCTGCAAGCTGTGTCTGCCCAGCTCAACCTCAGCTACAACTGCCCTGTGCTGCCACCCGTTCAGCCATCGTTATCGACAACCTTTAGCAGCCTTTTTGCTGGATCTAGGACTAACGCCCCCATTTCCCTTCTCGCAGACTTGGTGATAGTGGTTTTTAAACAGACGCTGTGAGAGCTGGCTGATGGGACAAACGCACCCTCGGCGCGTCTGCAGAGGACCAGGGCCGGGAGCAGCGGTTGGTGCGTGGAGTAGAGGGTTGTGGTGCTGTTGGGGGGGACCCCGGGCTGGGGGAGTGGGAGAGAGGACCCTCATGAAGGACAACAAAGGTAACTGCCAAGTCCTGCGCTGGGGAGGGAGAGGGGCTGGGGGCCCGCTGCCTGGAGAGCAGGTTCGCAGAAAAGGGCCTGGGGGTGGGACAGGTTGAGCATAAGCAGGTCAAGTTGACCATTTCTGGGACAAAAAGCATCCCGGGCTCCTGAAGAACAGCCCGCCAGCCAGCAGCCAGAGGGAGGTTCATCCTTCTGCCCCGGCCAGCGCCCACGGGACCACATCTGGAGTGGTGCGGACAGCTCTGGGCTCCCCAGCACCAGAAACAATGGACAAACGGGAGTGATGGTGGCAAAGGGCCACCAAAACCATCCAGGGATTGGCCCCGTCTGTCCTGTGAGGCCACGCTGAGAGAGCTGGGACAGCTCTTCCTCGAGAGGAGGAGATCAGTGTGCATGAACGCCTGATGGGGGCAGTGAGCCACACAGAGACAAGCGCTTCGGAGTCGTGTCCAGTAACGAGACGAGGGGCAACAGACAAAAAAAACCCAAACAGGAAATTCCACTTCAGCATGAGAAAAAAACCCTTTTTCCTCTGTTGCCCAGAAACGCCATGGAGCCTCCATCCTTGGAGGTGTTCAGAACCCAGCTGGACACGGCCCTGAGCACAGTGCTCCAGGTCACCCTGCTCTGAGCCAAGGGCGCTGCATGAGACGATTGCCAGAGGTTCCTTCCCACCTCAGCTGTCCCCAGAGCCCAGCCCTGTGGCCAGTGTCTCTGGCGTTCACTAGCCACCTCTGGTCAGACAGGAAATCCAGAAAGTTACTTTGCCTGCTCCACAGGGCACCTTATTTCATTTGTATGACCACACTATGCATGATATAGAATACTTTCTCCGAAAAGTCTCTCTTTACTTCTGTGTTACTCCGAGGGAAGCCAATAAGCCTTTTCAGACATGAGAACTGTCTGAGATGGAGCTCGGGTTGTTAGCTGTGGAAGGAAGTTGAGTGGTATTGCTTAAATTCACATGCTGATGCATAAGGACAAAAATTTAGATTTGGGAGCTTTGTACAGAATTAATTTCTGCCATGATGGCATTTAAAGAACCCAAAGTCTCTTATTATGCCAGCTCTCTGTGCACACCCCGCACGAGTCCTTCCTCGATTACGATTGATTTCACCCCATTTCTATTCCTGTTATACCAGAAGTCAAACTAAAGAGGAGAACACTTTTCCCATGAAAAACAAACAAAGCAAAACCACATGAAACATGAACACACACGCAGGAAGATGCAATGCTTCCTGACAATCCATACCCTGTACTCCCCAGGCTCTCCGCAGCGCAGCACCCACCGTTCAATCCTCCTGCACAGCTACAGAAATCGCTGCAGGCAGCGCCCGCTGAGATCACATCTGGGGCCCACTCATCCACGCCCGCGCTCGGCTCCAGCGCCTCTGACACACCCAGCCCGTGTTCTAACCCACAGGGACAGACGCACAGTGTGGTTTGAACCCGGCCGGCAGCCCAACTCTGCGCCCGCTCACTCACCCTCCCCCAACTGTGGATGGGGAAAGAGCTGGGGGCTGAAGGGAGACTTGTAGGTTGAGATAAGAACAGTTTAGTGATTGTGATGAAATAAAACAATAACCATAATAGAGTACAAATGGGTAATGCACAATGTGACTGCTCAGCACCCAGCCTGTTCCCAGCCAGCGATCCCAAAATACCAAGATCCTGAAACCACAATCCTGGAAACAAGAGACAATTTCCCATTCCCAGCCCACCCTCCTTGTGGACATTGTGTGATCTGGAACATGCCCTCGGCCAATCGAGGCCCGCTGCTCTGGCCGTGCCCCCCCAGCTTCGTGTGCACCCGCACACGGGCAGGACACGGGGAGTTGGAAAGTCCTGGATTTCTCAGCAACACCTGACACCATCAGTGTGTTACCAGCATCCTTCTCAGGCCGAGTCCCATGATGAATCCAAAACACAGCGCTGTTCTAGCTACAAGGAAGGAAAATTCACTCCATCCCCACTGAAACCAGGACAAAGTAAAATGCTGGTCACTGAACAGTTGTAGGTAGTAAAAAGTAAGACAAAAGAGCATCTGATAGAGCAAATGAAGCACCCAGACTTCAACATTTCTCTCAACTTTACATGGGGTCACCCCTTCAGACAGGGCTTAGCCTGTTCCCATCCATGGGGTAAGACATTAACCTTTGCCTCTCCTTCTCTTGCCATCTGAAATACGCATTTGGCTTAACTTCAAATATTAAGACTTCTTAAAAGAAAAACCTCTCAAACAAAAAAAGGAGCACTGGCTCCAATTAAGCACATTTACAGTACTAATCTGTGGCTGGGGGATGTGAGAAAACAGACCTTCGGTACTGTAGGAAATGAAAGAATCCCCTGGAAGCATGACACAATTTTAGTGACGCTCGAAAAGCCAACTCAGTTCAAGCACTCTTTTCTTCCTGTTCTGTCAGCCACTGGCTAAAGTTACACAAAGTAAGGACGTGACCATGGCTGAAACCAGGCAGCTAAAGGAGAGCGATGGCTCACGGGTGTCAGAGAGCCCCAGGAGCTGACCCATGGACACGGCATCACACGGACGGGGGTAAGAAGAGGCAACGCTTACCTTGATCAACCCTCGCCAGCAGCTCAGGTCTAGCAGCAGCTCCTCCTCCTCCTCCTCCCAGGTGCACGCAGGACTGGAATGACAAAGGGCTCTTCCCCTCGCTCAGCACATATGGCAGGCCACTGGGAAAGAAGAAACATCACACATCAGCATCGCAGCGCAGTCTGCAGGTACCTGGTCCCAGTGTTCACCGTCCTCAAGCGCAGGGAGTAGCTCTGCCCTGCCTCTTCGGCAGAGGAAGAAACAGCTCTTGGAGGGTGAAAGCACTGCCTGCCCGAAAGGGAAGAGGAGCTCGACAGAAAAGGTTTGGTTGGTCTTCAGACCGCCAAAGTGACGGTGCCTCTCGCTGTATTCCTACTGACACTCAGAGAGAGAAAGACCTGTCTGAGTGCCAGTCTTCTGCAATTTAATTTCCTTTCAGCAGTGAGAGGTTTAGACCATGGGCCACTGTCCTGTCTGCCACCAGCTAGAGTACGACAAAGACATTCCTCGTGTCTGAGTGCGAGAACCACAGTAAAAAGAACAGCTGTGCACAGACTAGCTGATCTGACAGGTAATACAGGCTGCAAAGAGCACCACACAGGAACACACCATCCTTTGGAACTGGCCTGCCTTACTTGTAAAAAAAACCCCCAAAACTTCAAATCCTAGGCCACAGGAGAACCCCGTCCTTTCACCAGGAGGAATGCCATGCCTACCTCAACCCTGAGCACAGCTGTCCTCACAGCTGCCTCTCTGGTAGGCACCACCTAAGAACAGTGCAGGCAAAGGGCTCCTGATGTTAAAACAACATCTGAAAAATCACAGCTACCTCAATTTCTTTTAACCATTTCCAAACAAAACTGCAGATGGCTGTAGTTAGAAATGGCAGATCATTCTCCCAGGTCATTTACAAAGGCTGCCTGCCAGCACTCTTCATCTGGTTCGTTAAAGAAACAGCATCCCCCACTTGATAAAGTAACAAAAGTTGGCAGCAGCACAGCCAAAGCTACTTCTCGGCCAAAATTCCAGAGCAGTTTGGGACACTCAGCTGTAAGGTAAATCCAGGAGGGGCTCTGCACAAGGGCCGTCAAGATGCCCAGGCCAGTCCTTCCCGTGCCATTCCTGCCTCACACCCTGTTTCTCCCTGACAACTCCTTTCCTCTGTGTTACTTCTGCTGCTCTTACTTTCTCAACTCCCAAAACCTGTCAGAGCTCAAACATTAACCTTCTCCTCTTTTCCTCTTGCCATTATATGCATTCGGCTGAACTTCTAATATTAAGATTTCTTAAATAAAAAAACTCTCAAACAAAAATCAAAGTGCAAAAACCATTACTTTTTCATCCTTTGCCAATATGACTTTTGAGACAAGTGTACTGTTTGCACCACAAATCATCAGTGAATTCAAAAAAAGATTTCCTTATTCTTGCTGTCTGCTTGATCTTTGCAGTAATGTCAAATCTAACACTTTATGACAAAGGCTGCACTGAAAATACAACAAAGATATTTTTTGCTGTCTTAGGAGGTGAAGACAAGACCCTACGGTCAGACTCTGTCACAGACAGGAACAGCAATGAAATGGAAAAGAAAGGTCTTTTGAGGAAATTACCAGAAACTTCCTAAAACCCCAAGTATCTATGAAAACAGAGGTTCAGACATCAGAGTAGTAGGAGACATCAACAGCCATTACAGTCGTGTGCAGAACAGACCTTTTCTCAGTTTTTCTGTTCACTGTATCTGTGATACATGATCTGCCTAGAACTTTAGACTCTTTACGGCACTGCCAAGGTACAACCAATATGAAATTGATAAAGAACCCAAATGGTCAAACGCAGTTAAATGAAATCTTTCACTTCAGCAGCTGTACCTGCCCTTCTACCCTCCATCAGAAGTTACTGGGAGAGATAAGCAATAAAAATTATTATGAAGCAGAGCTCCAAAATGAAAAATCACCTATTTGTTCTTCTTGCCACCCTATGAAGGTATGCAGATGTCAAGCCTGAATGTATTTTAAAAAAAACCCACAGCAATACACGTTTATGATCAGAGGTGAACGTCAGGGACAGTTTTTCCCCTCACCTGTACTGCGTTTCTGTACCAAACACAGCACAGATTGCATCTTGGCTGCCGGGGACAACTGAGCTGCACTCAAAGCAGGTGAGAAGGAAAGAGTTTTCATCTGCCAGGTGAGGTGAGATGTGCGGCCATCAGACACCCTGCGCCGCTCCCCACACCCATGTGTGCACAGAGCAGAAACATCCTCACAGAGGAACATTTAAAAACGTCCCGAGGTAGGTCCCAGGGCAGTCAACCCCGGATTTCACAGAGCAAACCCTGACAATGACGTACTGCACCTATCGCCTCAGGTTCAAGCAGCCAAGAAAAAGGCAGACAGCACCACGAAGCTGACCTAATGGTGGCATTTCCTGCCATTTCGGGCTAAACTCACTCGCTCCATGCAAAGACAACTTGTGCTGCTCAATGCTGATATGTAAAACTCGTGTCGAATTGCTGTGTGTTTGAGAAAATGTTTCTCATCTGTACTTTCTTTAGATACAGTGCAAGTAGGTGTAGAGGAGAGAAGAGAAGCTTTGGGTAAGAGGGGAATGTTTTTCTAGTGACAAGCTATACCTTCAGGAGATCACAGGAAAATATCTTCCACACCCAAACCCTGAAAAATAACAAAATATTCGAAGTTTACTTCAAGCCTTTTGGAAGGTTTTTTTTCCCCTTAGCAGTTCTCAGAATGGTGTTTAACTGGTCCAACATCCCCAAATTATTAATTTCCTTTTCCTCAGATAGAGACTGGCTGGGGCCTGGTGACCTGCCCGCAGCCGTGAAACACAGATCCCGAGCGTCTGGAGCAGCGAACGGGAGAAAACGAGCCGCCGGTTCGCAAGCAGGCGCTGACGGCCCGGCGGCTCTCGGGGAGACCCCCGGGGTGCTCCTGCGGGCAGCCCCTCCCCGCAACGAGCCGGGAGCGCCGCCGGGGCTGGAGTCTCGTTTCTGGAGTTGGTGTAAGGGCCGGGACCCGCCGCGGCCGGAGACAGACACGGACACGACTGCGGTGACTCGCACATCTGTTTAATGCCAAGCAGCGATCGCACCCCGGCGCCGGGCACGCCAGAGCCCCGCCACCGCCCCGCGCCGGCCCGATCCGGCGGGAACCGGGCACCCGGCGGGGCCCGGGGACACCCGGTCGGCGCTGCCCCGGCCCCGGAGGGAGGCCCTCCGGAGGCAGGCTGGGCCGCCGGGGCAGGCCGCACCGGCGCACGGACACCCCGGCAGGGGCCGCCGCGGGCAGGGCGGGCGCCAGGCGCGGCCTCCGCGGGAAGGCGGGGCGGGCGGCCGGGGTGCGGGGGCCGCGGGGCCGGTGCCCGCCGGGGCCAGGGGGCGGGCGGCGGCCCCGCGGGGGTCGGGGTGGGGGTCGGGGGTGGGGGGGCGCGGGGCGGCGGTGCCGGCGCCGCTCCCGTACTCACTGCCGGCCGCGGCGGGACACGACGAGCCGGAAGTGGCGGCGCCGTCGTCCCGCCCCCCGGCCGCGTGCTTCCGACCACGCCCCCGAGCCCGCACGGCGCCTGCGCAACCCTCCCGGACCGGACCACACCCCCGGGGCAGGGGCGGGGCGGAGCGAGGAGCGCGCGTGGTGGGCGGGGCTTAGCGAGGAGGGGCGGGCCCTGGGGCGGGGCTAAGGGGAAGGAAGGGGAGGGGAGGGGAGGGAAGGGGAAGGGGAAGGGAAGGGAAGGGGAAGGGGAAGGGGAAGGGGAAGGGGAAGGGGAAGGGGAAGGGGAAGGGGAAGGGGAAGGGGAAGGGGAAGGGGAAGGGGAAGGCCGTGCAGCTCCATCACGAGCAGCAGCAAAGTCCTTGGTGCTGTCATGTGCCAGTGCCACGGCAGATGCTGCCGATGGAGCTGATGCGGATCGTGCGGGGTGTCCGCACACCGGGAGGGAGGGGGCTGTGCCCCGCAGGGTGCCGGGGCAGCTGGCAGGTACGTGGCCGTGGGGGTGCGCGGAGCCTTTGCCGCCAGCTCTGGGCCGACTGCGCACGGGGAGGGACCTGGAGGCAGCCGTGACCCAGCGGAACGCGCTGAGGGTCGCTGGGGACGGGGCTGAGGCCCGGAACAGCCCAGCTGCGGGGTCTGGCGGGTGCCATGGAAAATCTGGGCCTCCTGCCTGGACTGCCTGCCAGGTTTAAACAGTTTAACCTGTTCCGTCCATCCCAAGCGGCTGCTTTGGAGGAGGCAGAGGGTCTTGGGGTGGTTGGCAGGAGAAGGGACGCGCTGGGTCAGAGCCACTGAATCCCTGCGGCGTTTGGCCCCGGCAGCTGCACCCCCTGCCTGGGCCGGCCTTTACCCGCAAGCAGCGAGGAGCCTGCGCGCAAAGCCCCTTCCTGACAGTACAGATGATGAACAGGGCTGTTTTTTCTCTAGGAAAATCCTGTGAGAGCGCAAACAGCTGAAGCGGGGTAACCTGTCTGCCGCGGGGCCGGCGGGGCACGGCTGGAAGCCTGGTCAGGGTGCACGGCCTGCGGGTCCCGGCGTCTAAAGGGACCCAAGATTGTCTGTGCCACCCTCTCCTTATGGTGTTAGCTCTGATTATCAGCATTTTCGGTGACGCTTTAGGGACTCAGTGCCCTTCTCACTGGGATCGTTGTGAACCATCACCTCCCAGTGCAAAGCAGCTGCCCCCTCCCTGACGTGCTGCTACAGGAGTTTTCCTTTACTCTGCTCTGGGAAGGCGAATCAGTGCTCACGTGTCTTTATATTGCTGACTTTTCATTTCAGGACAGACTTCTTCCACCCTGGAGGGGCACAAGCACTGCAGATCTCCAAGAATACAGAATTGTATGAGAATTCACCTGAAACTGGAATGCCCCATTGAGCGCCACTTCACGTTTGTCATCTATAAATGGTTTTGGATATCAGAGCTTCATAAAAATAAACATTCTGCCAGCTGAATTTCTGCACCGGGCTGCTTTACCTGCTGCTCTGCTGATGGCAGTTGAAATATTTTCCTATGCAGCTTACTAAAGAGGAATAAAAATGAATGTAAATAAAAGCTTTTAAGGGAGCTAAAGTCAACATCCGAGGTAAAAGTTCTCTCCATGTAAAAGCATGTTTCAGAACCATAATCGACATGATTGGTAGAAATTCTCAGTGTCGCCCTGGCACTCACCTGGAACATGCTGGAAAGTTTAACATGCTTTCTTTTTATTGTGTTTTGATTTCTTGTTCAGATATTACGGATAGGAAGAACAAGCAGTTTCCTCTTAACAGCTAATTCTTCAACGCACCACAGACTTTCAAATAACTATCTGTCCCCTTTTTTCTCTTGAAAGCAAACCTCTGTAGAAAAGCGCAAATTTAGTTTTCACATATTCTGTCACAATGATGAGCAATTCTCTGCTTACAGCTTTTGGTTGAATTACTTCCGTGGAATTCTCAGCAGGTTTAGCAAGAACGGCTCCTCCTCACTCGCTGCGGTGCTGGAGGGGGTTCGGTTTTGCTCAGCGGCCCAGCAGCAGCAGCATCGCCCACCGCTGGCGGTGGCCAGGGCCCAGCAGGGACAGGGAAGGGATCTGAGCCCTGGGCTCGGCCCTGGTGAGGCCGCCCCTCGATTCCTGGGTTCAGTTTTGGGCCCCTCACCCCAAAAAGGCCATTGAATGACTCGAGCATGGCCAGAGAAGGGCAACGGAGCTGGGGCAGGGTCTGGAGCACAGGTCTGCTGGGGAGCGGCTGGGGGAACTGGGGGGGTTCAGTCTGGAGCAGAGGAGGCTGAGGGGAGACCTCCTGGCCCTCTGCAACACCCTGCCAGGAGGGGGCAGAGAGGGGGGATGAGTCTCTGGAGCCAAGGCCCCAGCGCCAGGCCCCGAGGGAATGGCCTCAAGCTGCCCAGGGCAGGGTCAGGCTGGCTCTGAGGAAGGATTTCTGTGCAGAAGGGGCTGTTGGGCGTTGGAATGGGCTGCCCAGGGCAGGGGGGAGTCCCCGGGATCCCTGGGGGGGTTGAAGAGTCGGGCTGAGCCAGCGCTGAGGGATCTGGGGGAGCTGGGAACGGTCAGGGGGAGGGTCATGGTTGGGCTGGAGGAGCTTCAGGGGCTTTGACAGCCTCCATGATTCTGGGATTCTGTGACATGGTCCCACGCTGCTGGGAGGGGGAAGACACCCAGCTTGGTCCCAGGCAGGGCTCCAGGCAGACCCTGCTCCCTCTGTCTCTGCGACCAGGCCCAGTGAGCACCGTGGCAGCAGCGCTGAGCACCAGAACCATCCCCGCTGCCTCCTGCGCTCGCGGCAGAGAGGGGACAGGGCTGCGGGGCTCTGCCTCCCCCCAACACCAGCTGCAGGTGTCAGTGCTGGTGTTAATGAGCGCGGGCTGCTGACAAACATCAGCCTTGGTCTGATGGGCCCAGTTTATCGTTTTTCTGAACGTGTGGTGTCCCCAGGGCCAGCCGGAGCGGGGCCGAGCGCAGTGCCCGCAGCTGCCATACGCAGACACGTGCACCGAGCAAGTCCGGCCTCAGCGCCTCTCGCTAGCGAGCGCTCGGACCCTCCAGTCTCCCCAGTACCCTCCTCTCTGGGGCTGGGCTCACAAGCCACCCTGTCCTGCTTGCTGGCCAGCACAGCTTTATGTCGGTCAGGTAGCGACGGCCCTCGCTGGCGTGTGCCCAGGCACTGCATCTCTCCTGGTGCTGACCCCAGCATGCAGCCCCCCCGACCCCCGCACAGGCGGACAGAGACCCTGACCCAGGAAAACTGTTGGGCACCGCATTTCACATCGCCGTTTGATATCACGAGTTCATGTCAGAGCCTGCAGAGCCTGACTCCGCTCTCGCAAGTGTCATGGGCCTGCGGCAGGCAGCATCGGGGGTCACAGCAGGCACCCGAGCGGCGGGAGAGAGGAGCAGGAGCGGGCGGCTGCAGGAGGCCGGGGGAGATTTCATCCGGGAGCGCTGGCGGAGCAGCTCCTCCACCGTCCTGCCCGGGGACGGGCTCACCGGCGCAGAGACACGTGGCGTCCGCTGAGCCCACAGCTTTCCCTTTTCATTTCATTTTTTTTCAGGTCTTTCTGACTTCGGGGGCTTCCTTAATGCACTTGCTAGGACTCTGTTTTCAACATTCCCGGCGTGTAATTACAACCTGTGTTTTGCCTCTGGGAACGTCAGTGCAGGCACATATGTGGTGGCTGCAAAAGTGCCCCTTGAAGGGCAAAATGATCTGATTCTCTGGTCTTCAAGGCTTTGGGTCAAGACAGAAGTGAACAAAAACCGACCAATGTGTATGAAAGTTTTATCTTCTACCAGAGGGCAAGCAGGCCCTGGCAAGAGTCAGAAACTCAGCCCTGGCACACAGTACTGGTAACTGGTACTTTTCTCTGACCTCACTGTAAACAGCTTTCAAAACAAAAATGCGTTTGCTGCTGCTGGATTCTACAAAACCTTCACAAATGCATCAGATAAGTAACTGTTGCAAAACGTGCTGTTAATATGATTAAAGGATGAGCTTGAATTGAAAAATGTTTCATGTTTTTCCCCGAGGACACCAATGAACTCCACTAACCCCAGCTGTGTCTGACCCCATCGCCTCTCACCGGGCCTGATCCTGATCGTTACCTGCAGGCCGACGTCCCGGCTGGGCCTTGGCCTGTCCCTGTCCCCGTGGAGGTGTCCAGTGCCCCGGACTGGGGCTGTCCCAGTGCCCCCCAGCTATCCCACTCCTGGCTGGGTGGTGAGGTGGGCACTGGGCACCGGGGCAGCTACTGGAATGGTGTAAAATACATGTTCGGAGAAAGACCTCAGGTCAGGTGCCTTTCCTCAGAGAGCTTCCAGGAAACAAAATTCTGTATTTCTAGAATAAGCAGCAGAAAGATTAGAGGGTTTGGGTTTAATGCTGACTACAGTGGCATTTTATGCTCACAAAAACACATTCTTGCCAAATTTGACCTTGAGAGGAAGTTTCGTTTGTGGTGTCGTCACCACGGGACATCAGCAACCGCCTCTGATGCCTCCTGTGGGCCATGGCCCGTCCCCGCAGACTCGTCCCCCCGGGGCCACCGCTGCTCTGGGGACGCAGCAGGAGCGGGCAGCAGCCCCTGCAGCCCCCCGGACCAGTTCCCCCTATGCCGCCAGTCCTCGAGCCCAGTCTGGGCCGTTGGTCTATCTGTGGGGCTGCCTCGTGACGGAGGCCTGACGGTGGGTCTCGGTGTGGTTTGTGCTGCTCCCGTTGGCGTCAGCATGGACGGGAACACAAACCAGCACAAACTCTCCCACCCAACGCACGACAGCGGCGCTCACCGCGAGCCTCACCCAGCGGGCTGGTGTCTCCTCCAGGGCTCCCCGTGCAGCCTCCCTAGCCCAGGAGTTCTGCGCGCAGGTCAGGTCATCAGGACCCAGACAGGCTTCTGCCGAGCTCGGCCTGGCAGCAGCCACCGCTTCGGGACAGCGCTGCAGCACAGGGGTTCAGGCGCGGCAACGGATTTCTGAACGCCGCGTGGCGCAGGAGGAGCAAGGCCAAGTCT
Source organism: Athene noctua (assembly GCF_965140245.1). Lineage (NCBI taxonomy): Eukaryota > Metazoa > Chordata > Aves > Strigiformes > Strigidae > Athene > Athene noctua. Next base: position 90,862,087 of record NC_134077.1, on the reverse strand, counting down.
GCCTTGTTTGTCTCTCCCTGAAGACACAGCCCTCATCGGAACTTTTAACTTCACCTTGTCCAGGTGGGGAAGTGGGTCGGCTCCGTTTCAGACGTGCCGCGGAGTGGTTTGCTCCTCCAGAGAGGCCGACAGCATTCCCTGCCACGGCACTTACGCGTGACCCACCGCTCTCACCCCTGCACCCTTCCTCTCCCAGGCAAACCGAGCCCTGCTGCTGCCTTTGCTGCTGCCTGCTTTGTGGAGTGATAAACTCCACCTGCCCCACATCTGAACCTGGCCCAGACCGCTCACCTCCTCCCCTGAACAGCCCACCGTCGGTGTGCCAGGGACTCACGAGAGGAGAGGGCCTCAGCGCAGAGTCCTGACGCTCAGACGTGGCCCGGAGACGAGGGCCTGGCTCCCCTCTTCCACCCTGTTGCTGGTCTGTGAGCTCCAAGCTGCCATTCACTTGGCTTGCAGGGCTGCACCCCCTGCCTGGGGAAAGTCCCCTCTTCTTCCACAGCTTTCCGAGGTGCTCAGGGTGGAAGGAGGGATCTTTCTGAAGCCCAGAACTGGGCTCCGAGGCCACAGGGAGCTGCAGGATTGAGACCAACCCTGTCGCCTTCCTGCCTGACACTGCCTGCTGCCGCAGACACCACCTTCCCACTGTGATTTGCCCAAACCCCCCCAGAAGTCACTGTCCGAGTGTCCTTTCTCCCACAGCTGAGGTGCTGTCCTCCACCCCTCCAGTGCCCTTCCCCTCCCCACTTGGCTGCCCACTGGCAAGCAGACAAACGGCTGCACAAACCCTGCAAGAAGAAAGAGGCACGACAGTCTGCGGGGAAATCCATGCGGGCTGCAGAGAGGGAGACTTTGCCGCACGGAGACAGTCGGGGTCCCCCTGAGTCTTTCAGATCGCAGGTGGAGGCCATCGTTCCTCCACCACAACCTTTGTGTGCTTAAAAAAGAAAAAGGAAGAAAGAGGGAGGTTTTTTCATACATGTAAACTGGCAATTTATGGTCCAAATGCCAGTAGGTGGCACCCAAGAATGTGCAGCATTGTTCCCAGCCTTTGTGCAAGCCTGGCCACTGGCTCACCAGAGATGTCTTCTGCCTCTGCTCTCCCCAGGGCACTGGGGAAGCCTGGAGGGCTCTGCTGCTCGGGTGGGCAGCCGTCAGAGAGGGCCCTGGGCAAGAGAAATGCCGATTTTCCTTTGTTTCTTTTCAAAGTGTGTTTCTGAGCGCTGTAGGAAAAATCACGAAGGAATCGAGAATTCGTCTCAGCAGTGTTACTCGTTAATAAGGTGTCCACGACAGGGTGCTGGTTTCTGTTGCTTGTTACTTTCCAAGATGTCAGTCCTGAGAGGTGAAACGGCTTCCCCCGGTGTTCCTCTGAGAATTTGCAGCTGGAAGGAGCTGCATGGTCCAAGAGTGTCGCTAAAGAAAGTCACAGGACTCTTGGCCATGCTGAGAACTTTGTGTGATGTTCCTTCCAGTCCGGAACAAGGTGAGAATGTGACTGAAGAATGCAAGTTGATTAAAAGCACACAGGCAATCATCTTGTTTTTAACAGCTTAATATTGCAATCTTGTCGAATGCTGTTTTCCCCCAGACTCATTGAGTGAGATGGGTTGTACGTGTCCCTGGTTACCCGCGCTCAGTGAAGTGATCTCTGACCCACCGCAGGCTGTTTCCTGATAATTACAATCTTCGTCCAGCAGCTGCAACCAACTGGTGGTATTTTTTGTGTTGGGTGTCTGGGCCTGCGAACACCAGTTTCATCTGTTCTGATGCAGTAAAAAACATAAACTTGGAGGTGATGAACCACTCCTCCTCCTTGAAGTTCAAAGGTGGACCTGCCCCACTGTGCCAGGCAGGAGCAGGCAGCGCTGCCTGCAACCGTGCTGTGGGCTGCAGCTGCAGGAGGGCCGAGATGGTTAAGGAAATGCAAGGAGGCAGAGGGAGAGGAGGGAATCACGGAATCATGGACTCACAGAATCACCCAGGTTGGAAAATCCCTTGCAGCTCCTCCAGCCCAACCATGACCCTCCCCCTGACCGTTCCCAACTCCCCCAGATCCCTCAGCGCTGGCTCAGCCCGACTCTTCAACCCCCCCAGGGATCCCGGGGACTCCCCCCTGCCCTGGGCAGCCCATTCCAACGCCCAACAGCCCCTTCTGCACAGAAATCCTTCCTCAGAGCCAGCCTGACCCTGCCCTGGGCAGCTTGAGGCCATTCCCTCGGGGCCTGGCGCTGGGGCCTTGGCTCCAGAGACTCATCCCCCCTCTCTGCCCCCTCCTGGCAGGGAGTTGCAGAGGGCCAGGAGGTCTCCCCTCAGCCTCCTCTGCTCCAGACTGAACCCCCCCAGTTCCCCCAGCCGCTCCCCAGCAAACCTGTGCTCCAGACCCTGCCCCAGCTCCGTTGCCCTTCTCTGGCCACGCTCGAGTCACTCAATGGCCTTTTTGGGGTGAGGGGCCCAAAACTGAACCCAGGAATCGAGGGGCGGCCTCATCAGTACCGAGTACCATGTTTTTAGCCAGCTTGGATAGCCAGGCCCAAAAAGTTGTGGTGAACGGAGTTAAATGCAGTTTGTAGCTGGTCATTTGTGTCCCCAGAGCTCCTTTTTTTGGGAAATGAGAGGCTGAAGAAGAACAGCTGAGCCAGCACAAGGAAGAGGTGGCAGAAGTCAGCCACTGCAGTTGCCATTTTCCCATCTTGCCTCCCATTCCAGTATCAGAAAGCTGCCTTGCCCAGGCCACAGGAACGGCATGGAAACAGCATGAAAATTTCAGGTGTGGAACTCTGGCAGAGCTCAGGGGACTCGGTGACCTGCCCCGGTGGGTCTCTCCTCGGAGCCCTTCCTAAATGCAGAAGCTACACACAACTCCAGTGCCACGGGACCTGGGCGCAGAGCACAGGGACACTTATCACCACATTGTGTCTGGACCTGTGGAGCTGCAGCCCATCATCATCCTCAGCTGAGTGCAGCAGGGACAGGAGCACTTCAGAAGTTAATTAAATTCCCACTCCCCCCCACCTGATCCACTCCTCCTCTCCCCAGTGCTCCACTTTGCTGCTTCAAACCGAGCAGCGGGAGAGGGGAGGGAGTGTAATTATTCAGCTCCTTAGAGCTAGATCTACAGTGCTTCATAGCTTGTTAATTACAGTTTCAGCTGTGCTTGTCAGTGGAAGGCCAGGAGAGCATGTGGGGAGTGGGGGGCATGGGTCGAGGGAGGGGAGGGACGCGGGGAAGCCGGGAAGAAGCCACAAGCCAGAGTGAAATGGGGCGGAGGAACAGGGGTGCTGGCAGCTGGGCAAGAGCATCAGGGAGAGGGAAGCGGAGGGAGAAGAGAGGGGGCAGACAGAGCTGCTGGGGGCAGCAGCGTGGTTTGTCTGTGAGAGAGATGGGAAGGCAGGTGAGGCACGGAGGGAGGCTGTGCGCTGTGTCCTGACTGCCCGCCTGCCTCCTCCGGCAGAGCAGGTCAGCGCCCGGGCTCCAGCCCAAACGCTGCCAGGGACTGTCCTGCGGTGCAGCTGCGACGGGATCGGTTTCTGGAGGACAGACTGGCTTTCACAACGTTTTGACCCTTGTCAGAGAAAGTATTTCCTTTCCTCAGTCATCCTAATTTTCCCACTCAATGAGCAAAATAATTGCAGCAGTGTTCTGTGTCTCTCCCAACTCCAGCAAGTACGAATCCTCAGCATTTTCAGGGAAAAACCCCCAACATCCCTCCTCTGATGAAGAGCTGAAGCCCTCTGAGGGATGCATGCAGGGCCCCAGCCTGCTCAAGAGTGGAGCTGCCCAACACCAGCGCCTGGCCAGGGACCCCGGGCACACGGACGGAGAAGCGAGGACAAAGCTGCCCATGTGCTCCCCTCGCCCCTGGGGCAGCGCCGCCAGAGAGCAGCGATGCTGCTGCTGCCCCTGCTCTGAGCGCCCGGGGCTTGGGGGGAGAGGTTGCTCTTCTGGACATCCACAGTTTCCAAAAATCGGCTATTTAAGGGTGTGGTGGTGAGAAGGATGTGCAGGTCCTCTGTAGAAAACCATTTTGGGCTTATCTACAGCTTCTGAAATGAACACACGCGGATTTCCTCTTTTGACACAAGTGAAAGGACAATTCAGAGCCAGAAAAGACTCTGCGCTCAAAGACTTGATGCTGCACTGCCAATAGTTTTTAACTCTGACTTCATGATTTCCATTTTCTTTTGGCAGCTCTCAGTCCCTGTTTCCCTCCTTTTTCTAGAAAATTTCCCTTAAGGAACCACTGGTGATGGCCCAGGAGACAGCGTGTGAATGCTTTGCATTATGTAATGCTTTGACATTTGGCATTCCCATGGCATTATCCCCATTATCCCCCATCAATGCAGAATAAGTTGTCAGAGCATGAAATTGGTATTTTTACATATTCTTAATGTACAGATGTCAGTCTGAAAGCCACGCATGAGCATTATGATTAAATTCTCTGTTTTATTCTCTGCCTCTGCATGGATCTGTTTGGAAGATTCCTTTCCCTTTTGGGGGGTTACAGGGAAAAGACACAACCTTAAAAAGTAATAATTCTCCTTAATAGCACTATCAAAAGGAGAAATCTAAGTTTAAGACATTGTGCACTGAATGCAATACAGACTCATAAATCCAGAGCAATAGTGTTCAATTTTTAGCACCTGTGCTCCTGGCATGGTAGCAGAAAGTGAACAACAAGTACCAGATGCATAGCAGGAATATAATCAGTGACCCAGTTTCTGGTGCCAAATATATCAACATGTTCCAAATCAAATCTGCTCAGAGTTTACAAGTTTGTTATTCTACGTTAATTACCATGTAAGAATGGCAGACCCTTGTGGGAGCATTAATATGCCTAAACAAAATGTACATGCAGAAAGAGGAGGGAGGGCACGACTCAGGATCCACCTAGGACTCCAGATTGCTTGATTTGGTTTGTTTGATCCCAAATAGTTAAAGAAGAGGAGCTCTTGGAACTCACCTGCTGGGGGGCAGATCAGGTGCTCCAGCCCTGGCCCCGAGGACCTGTGCTGGAACAGAAGCCCACAGCGGTGCGCCGTGATGCGAGAGGCTGCGCAGTCCCGTCGCTGGGGCTTCCGAGACCAGGACGGGTAGTTAAGTCCAGTTGGTGGCCGGTCACGAGTGGTGTCCCCCAGGGCTGGGTGCTGGGGCCACTCCTGTTTAACATCTTGATTGATGATCTGGACGAGGGGATCGAGGGCACCCTCAGTCACTTTGCAGATGACACCCAGCTGGGTGGGAGTGTTGGTCTGCTCGAGGGACCCTCCTCTCTAGTAGGCAGAAGGTGAGAGCAAGAGGATGTTCAACTCTTGTGTGGCAAATCTCCCTGCTGGAGTCCCTCTGACCCTTTGTCCAAAGACCTCTTATGGTTGTGTGGAGCTGTGCCCTGGAGCTGCCTCGGCGTATGTCGGGAGTCATGAGCATCCACAGATGCTCAGCCAGGATTCCACTTTACAGGGAAATCAGGAGAGGGGCCAAAGGCCTGAGTTCCTTCCATGTACATCAGAAAACAGCCTGTGGACTATTATGTAGCTGGATTTCCCTAAAATATGAGTTAGGCAACTGTATCATCAGTCATTGCTCACTCCTCCTCCCTGTCCTGCTCTCCACCCTCCCAGAATCTTGCGCTTGTACAGGCCACTAGCTCTGGTCAGACACACCAGAGCAGTGAGGAACTCGAAAGGAGTTGAGCTCACAAGCTGTTCATGAAAAACAACATCTGTGTGGAGAAGGGAGAAGAGACTGGTGTCCTCACTGGTCACAGGGCTCCAGAATGGGCTCAGCAAGGCTCTGTGTGGTCTCCTGGCCTGGCCGTGGTCCAGGACCAGCCAGAGCACAGGCTGCCTCTTGCTCAGTGCTGATTAGAGGGTGTGAGGATGGGTTGAGAGGGACGCTGGGGAAATAGGAGATGTGAAATGGTAAATACTGGGGACACAGGAGTGGACGGGAAGAGGAGGTTGTGCAGAAAGCCAGAGGAGATGTGGTGAAGGAAACTGGGTTTACTGGGGTGAATGAGGCACGTAGGGATACGAGGAAGAATGCTGTAGACTGCGTTAGTACTATTTCTTATCAGAGAAACTGTTAATTGATGACATTCTTACTAAAAGTTCACCAAAATGCATAAATATGATGGCACATGGGCTTGGCTGTCAGCACAGAGCTTACTCGTGGACACACTTCAGGAGCAAATTTGGAAAGAGCAATTCAAGCCACAGCAATGCTGGAAGACTTTTTGGGACTGCTTTATGCAGTGGACATTAAACTGTGCTCTTAAATCCCCACCTTTCCAACCAAATGGCTGATGACAGGGTGTGCAGCAGCTGCCACGGGGTCAGCACAGCAGCCCTGGCTCGTGGGTCTGAGGCTCTCAGCCAAAACCTGCCGCGGCCGGCAGAAGGTCGGGCGTTGTCTTTAGTGCAGACGACAAACACCTTTAGCCCGCGATGTCCCCCGTGTGTGCCACCTGCTGCACTTCATTGGGAAGGTGATGGGCCATTTTCCTCTTTCTGTAGGAGATTCTGAAGTTAAGGGTTGAGCGGGGACTTCCAAGGGAAGTCTCATGGAAGACTAAAAAGGAGTTGCCCCAGGAAACTCTTTAGTGTGAGGAGGAGGAGGCTGAGGGGAGCCCTCATCCCTCTCTGCAGCTCCTGACAGGACATTGCAGAGAGGCTGGGGCTGGGCTCTGCTCCCAGGGGATCAGGGACAGGACAAGAGGGAACGGCTGGAAACTGCCCCAGGGGAGGCTCAGGCTGGGCAGGAGGAGAAAATGTTTCCCAGCAAGCGTGGTCCGAGAGTGGAACAGGCTGCCCAGGGAGGGGGAGTCCCCATCCCTGGGGGGGTTTCAGGGCCGTTGGGATGAGCTGTGGGGGATGTGGGGTAGGGGAGAACTTTGTAGAGTCGGGCTGAGGGTTGGACTCGATGACCCCGAGGGGCTTTTCCAACCTGAATGCTTCTGGGATTCCGTGAAAGCCACTTCCCCCCCCCCCCCCCCCGCCCCAGAGGGAATGTGTTTCTCTTCCTACCCGCTCTGCTCTGCTCCCTGCCTGAGCACCAGTCTGACTGGGAAATGTGGGAAACGGGAATTCGGCCAGAGAAGGGGTCCACGGGGGACACCCCTCTGCGCCCGGCCACTGAGTCCACCAAGCAGATGCCTCATGGTACCTGCTGTCGGAGGGGTTTGGGGGCAGAGGGGAATAGTCCGCGGGCACAACCACCCCGTCTAATGCGAAATATCTGAATGAGTCTCTTCTGGGAAATGAAGCAAAGCCAAATAGTTTCGGCAATGCTTAAGCAACGCTTCGAGGCTGCGGCAAGATCATTGTCTTGCACGTTTGGTCCAGGAAGCGACGGGCAAGGCCGCCGTTCACTGCAAGCACGAGCTACAGCGATCTACTCTATAACCACAGGTTCCCCTCCAGTGCACTCCCCGAGGCTGCAGATCTTCACTGGGTCCAGAAAATGATGTAAATGTGAGCACGCATGGTTTTGCCTGAGAAAGACATGCTGGACCTTCTGTGTGAAGCGGGCTATCATTGCAGGGACCTCAGGGCCTTGTTACCAATGGGGTTGTGCATTCAGGTACGAATACGTGCTTTATCATCAGGAGCAGGCCAGCAGAGGAGAAAATAATCCGTGCGGTGGCTGTAAAAGGCAATCCCGAGCTACTGGGCAGCTTCCATTTACCGAAGAAAATGTTTGTTTTCCCAAACAGGGGTATGAAGTTAATCCTCATAAGGAGAAATCTAAGTCCTGTGCTACTCTCTGCAGGATTTCTCCTACTTCATTAAACTCTGACATCTCAGAGGGCAAATCCGCATTGTCACATGTCACTTGTGCTTGAAAAAAATGTGCGTATCAATGCTTAATGCAAGCTTATTTTTCCTTCTGATTTTGCAAGTGTCATTGCATAGTACATCGAACTGTGGGCTTTTATTTACTTGTTAGCATTAAGTGTGTGTCAGACCATATGTTTAAACAAGGGTCTTAGCACAGATCTGGAGTAGTCAGTCTGTGCCGTGTCTCTCCCTTTACCAGGGTGGTTTGTGGGAGCGGCGGCCAGGAGCAGTGACTTTAGCTCGGGCAGGTAGGCTGGTGAATACCCTCATTCGCAAAGTAATGTAATATTCCTGGCTGGTTATTCTACCACCGAGATTTTGGTCTCATGTAACATTGCTTTTCCCGCGAGTCGTTCAATCTGGGCTGATGAAATTTTTAATGCTTGCGGGAACAAAATTTCCGGGAGCTCTCTGGAGTGTTCCTCCCCGCGGTGAGACGAGGGGAGGCGAGCACGGAAAACCCAGGAGGCACCGGGATCGCAGCCCTCAGCGGGGACGTGGGCTGCTCCTGGGTGCTGCCCCACAGAACAGATTTATGTTCCTGGCTGACTTAGCATTGACCTCAGATGCCACCTTCTGTTTCTGGGGAATCGTTATAGACATTCGGGTACTTAAAAATGTGGGAAGAATCCTCATGAGGGGGAGGTGTGACCCAGACAACACAGAGCACGCAGCTCCCCTAAACAATTTCCTGGTAGGTCCCATAACAATTGATGAAAACTCCCCATTCGGGGAAAAATGTACCATGCAACAAAATCAATATTCCTTTAAAGCTTTCCAGCAGTGCTCAGTAAATCACCCCTGCAGTGAATTACCCTCACAGTTCGAAACCGTATGCCTTATTCCCAGCCTGGGTTCATCAGGCGTCTGCTCCAGATGCCGGGTCAGGCTCTAAGTTCGTCTGCTGCACCCAACAGGCCCCGCTGACAAATTTGTTCTTCCCGAGAAGGCGCTTACAGACAGCGCTCACTATCTCCTTGATGACCGGAACAGCCCACGCAGCCGGGCCCCACCAGGTTGGAGCCCTTTCCCCTTGTGCAGCTCCTCTCTGCACCCCGTCCCTGGCCGCTGGGCGGGGAAGGGCAGGATGGGACCGTCCTGGCAGCGGGAGCCAGGCTGGTGGCCCCGCGGCACCCTACGCGCCAGCGCGGCGTCACCGCGGGACCCCCCGATCCTCCCCTCTTTACCACGGCACCTCTCTTCCTCTCTACCAGAGATCCATGACTGCTCACCTCGCTCCCACTCCGGCCGCAGCGTCAGCGGTGATTTCACCTGTTCTGTCAGAAAACTGAGAGAAAATCCATCAATCTGCCCACATGAATGAGTCCCTGAGAGGAGCCATCCTCTTGCACACGCCCCAGGCAGAGGCAGCTTTACCTCTTGTGTTCCAGCTTACCCTCCTCCCGCACACCAGGATTTCCAGTTAAACCCAGTGAGTTTTCCAGCTTTCCCCATCTGTGTCAAGGTGAACCCCTTTTCTCTTTTCCGTATCCCACACTGGCCCCCGCCCCGGCGCTGGGCCCCGGCTGAGCCAGGCGGTGCGGCTGTGGAAGAGGAGCCCGGTCCGTCCCTGCCACACCCCTGGGGTGACCGCAGCCTCTGCGGGGAGCTGGCCACAGAGAGGGAGGGGGTCACAGATGGGCTCTGAGTCAGGGGCCCTGTGAGAGACGAGAAACCAGGCCTGTGAGAAACCAATACAAACAACCTGGGAAAGCAACAGTTGAGGCTGATTGAAGAAATGCCTCAAACACTCGCAAGACAGAACTCTGAGTCACAGGGTGCGTTCTGTGGAGGCCGAAGCTGATAACGCTGCCCCATGCAGCTGGGGGAGAGAGCCCTGCGGGGACAGGACGGCTCTGCCCCGGGGCACCTGGGCAAATTTCAAGGGCCATCTGTCCGGTGAATGAACTTTGCTTCATTATCCACAAAATGCATATTAAAGTTAACACCCCTCAATATGCTAATGAGGGCTGACTTGATCATGCTAATTACATCATCCCATGAAACACCTTACCCCTCCCTGTACATGGGATACGCAGGTACGTGGGTCGACCGAGGGGACGGACCCAAGGAAAGTGTGTATAAATCAAGGGGGAGAAGAAAGGGCTCGCTGCCCCTCTCCCTGCCCCCCTGGCCGTCTGGCGAGAGCAGTGAAGTGAAGAAGACGGATGCCAGCGAAAAAGACGGCCATCCCCTGGAACCCTCGCCGGCGGGATCAGCGCAGGAACCCAGACTGGTGATCTGTATTTCTCCATTCCCTCTATCTCCCTCTTTTCCTTTTTCCATTAAGAAATGCAAGGCATATTGTATTGCTCGCCACAACTTGCTAGATTCTTAGCCAATTATCATGTGTTCAATTAGTGCATTGTAGGTAGTTAATAAATGCTTGAGCTTGGAGACTTGTTGTCCGCTCCATTGGGGATTTGTGAGTCTGAGTCACTCGTCCCCTCGTCTGAGCGGGACATGACAGGCCCCCAAAACAGCCAGACCTCACCAGGCAGCACCCGGGCCGGGGAAAGACACCCACATCAGGCTGGAGGAGTAAGGCACACGTCCCACTCCATGCGACTCCAGCACCATGGTTGTTCTTGGTGGCCTTCATGGTTCTTGTTCATGGGAACAAGGTCCCACCAGAAGATCCCACCTCGTCTCACCCCGAGGGTGGGCAGGCCAGGAGCGATGATGCAGGGAGTCAGGGAAGGCAGAGCTCCCTCTCAGCTTCTCCTCACCCCCAAGACCGTTCCTGCAGATGTTTGATTTTTAACACCCCGAGGAGTTATGGCAGAGCAGCACCTGGTGCAGAACCCCCCGGGCAAACCATCTGGACGAGACTCGAGCACAGCTCGCCAGCCGCTGCCGCCTGGATGCACCAGGACCCGGGGGAACTCTGGGGCCGCGCTCTCTGGTCTCAGGGCTGCAGAGCAGCGCTACCCCGAGTGTCGGGATCGTCCGCGGTCGGCGTTGCCAGGTTGAGCGTTCGCAGCCCTGCGGCCCTGCTCTCCCCAGCCGCAGGGCCTGCAGACAGAGAAGGGACCTGCACCGAGAGGTGCCCGGCCCCGCGGCACCCGCAGAGCTCAGCCATCGCTCCCCTGGGCGTTTGCGAGGCGAGGTTTGGTTTGGATGGTGCTCGGCAGCCGCTGGCTGCTGACGGGGCCAGCCCCAGGTGTCTTACACCAGGGTGTACGGTAAATAGGGGTAACACCGCCAGTACGGCCACTGCGGAGGCAAAACAAGCCCAGAGTAGCCTGAGCGGACAAAGGCGGCAGGCGACGCGCTGCCGGAGCCAACAGCTGGACGCTGCAGTTCTAGCCGCGAGGCCACCTCACAGCCACTGCCTCTCCCTTTGCTCTTCCTTTCAGGAGGACAAAACGGAGCAGGAATGGTGTCATTAACAGAGTCCAGTCAGCCCCAGCCCTGCTGCAGCCCTCCTGCCTTCCAGGAGAGCTTCCACTGCCTGGAGGGACGTGCAGGCTGCAGGGATGGCCCGTGGCGGCATTTCCAGGCTCCAGCACTTTGGTGCTTGCGACCGAAGGCTTCTGTATTCTCTTTTTCACCTCACAAATGTGGAAAGCCAGAGTGCAAGCATGTTTGCTGGGCATGGAGTCACTTCTGTGGTGATGAAGTGTCTGTGGGAGAGCAGCTCTGCGCCGTGTCCAGTTGTGGGTGCCTCGGGGTGTTTGGTCTCTGCTGTGGAGACCACAGAGGCACATCCCCAGGGACGCCGCGAGCAGAACACCACGTCTACTCTGAAGGCAAATGGGACTTATTAAGCCTAGGCAAAGCAGGCAGTTGCTCGGAGCAGCATGTGACTGGGGAGGCAAAGCTCTCTGCTCCTCGCCAAGGCAAGGGGACGCCAGGCAGAGACAGCTGCTGCGACGGCGGGAGGTGTTGGGAGCCACAGGCCGGCGGCCCCGCCCCGAGCTGATGGGAAGAGGGGTGGTAAAAAACATCTGCCAGAACAAGAACATCACGGCCGTGATGATGTATGTAGAACTATTTTAAACACTGCAATTTTAGCTAATTCCATTGCTGAAATAAGTGGTAGATACCCAGCTCAACATCCTGCTGAGCATCCTGTTGACCTGCTACTTATTTCTGCAATGGAATTAGCTAAAATTGCTGATCTCTTCAGGGCGACCAACCCTGCCCAGGTATTCCACATCACTAGGAGCAGGGTGGTCCAGAATGCACAAGTGGAAGGGTGTCGTAAGGCAGCGATGGAGCAAGGTGATGGAGAGGAGGTGTCCCTGCTCGATAACCTTAACAGGTCTTTTCCAACCTAAATGATTCTACAATTCTAGGAGCAGCTGGAAGAAGGAACCAGTGGGCCTGTTTAGTCGAATCTCCTGCATTTAGTAGACAAGAAATATCTCAGAACACCTCTTAGGTACGTCTTCCATGTGCTGGAGAGACAGAGAGGCTGCTCTCGGTGGGCAGATGGGCTATGCTGTGTGTACAGAACTGTCGGTCCTGATGTCCAGTACCAGTGTTTAGCAAAGGAGCCAAACTCTGGTGACCTGCTGAATGTCCCCTCTTCCCCTGGGAGGCCGAAGGCAAGGCCGAAGGGGAGAGCCTTCCCAGGACACCCTGTTCAGACCACACTGGAACACTCATTGATCTTATGAAATCAGCACGTGGCTGGGCCAGGGAGAGGAAGGAAGCGGGAGGGAGATGGTGCTCAATGTGGATGGAAATTTGGGTGTTTGAGCAGCCAGTCGCCTGATCTCTGCTGACCCTGTATGAACCGTCAGTTTACAGTGTCCTCAAACACGTACGTCCTTCCGCGGGGAAAAGTAGGTGTGTGACCCTGAGGAGTCCCCTGACGCAGAAGTGTGATGTTCTCATGGTGAAAACCGGTCAAAGCAGCGTTCCGATGCAAATAATTCTGCAAAAAGAGTTGTGGTAGGAATACAGCAATGATTGTTGTGTTTTTGAGAAACCTTTTTATCCAAGGTTTTTCAGAAAATTAACATACAAACAAACAAAATAACCCCCTGAAAACCAAACCATAGTCTGAGTCACATACATGGTGTGGAAAATTTCAGCCCAAACTCTTCAACTCTGGTGAAGGTGTAAGCAAGTGAAGATCTCATGGGAAGTGACGGCTCAGTTAAGCAGTGAAGCTTGAACCACCCATAATTAGGCAAGGAAACATGTGTGTGTACCGGAAACTATACAAACAAGCTATTAATAGCAGCTTCATCTGCACCGTTCTCCAGCCAGCAGTTAGGGCTGGACCAGTCTCGGAGCCTCGCTGGTGATGCTGGGGCTGGTCCCCACGGCGAGGCACGGCCGCCCCTGGGCCCTGGCCCACCATGCCCGCACGGCGACCGGCCCCTTTGGCCTCTGCAGGTCCCGCAGTGCGGCATTTCTTGGGCAAACCCGACAGAGGCTTTCCACGGGGGGCAGAAGGGAAGAAGAAGGGTTCAGTCTGGAGCAGAGGAGGCTGAGGGGAGACCTCCTGGCCCTCTGCAACTCCCTGCCAGGAGGGGGCAGAGAGGGGGGATGAGTCTCTGGAGCCAAGGCCCCAGCGCCAGGCCCCGAGGGAATGGCCTCAAGCTGCCCAGGGCAGGGTCAGGCTGGCTCTGAGGAAGGATTTCTGTGCAGAAGGGGCTGTTGGGCGTTGGAATGGGCTGCCCAGGGCAGGGGGGAGTCCCCGGGATCCCTGGAGGGGTTGAAGAGTCGGGCTGAGCCAGCGCTGAGGGATCTGGGGGAGTTGGGAACGGTCAGGGGGAGGGTCATGGTTGGGCCGGAGGAGCTTCAGGGACTTTTCCAACCCGGATGATTCTGGGATTCCATGAAGCAGACACAGGGACTCTGAGTCCCATCTCCCATGGTAAAGCAGACATCCGAAGGGGACATGCAGGTTGTAATCCAGTACTTTTCCTCGGTGACACGTCCCTTCCTTCTTGGCTCACCCTACAGCCCAAGACTGTGTCCAAGGCAGGACGGTGTGCTGGAAAAGGCTTCTTCTGGAAATTGGATCCTGTTACTCTGCTCACACGTGCAGCAAGGCCAGGAGGCATTTCTGGTAGTGAGTGGCTTTGGTCGGCTTCGCTCTGATGCTCCTTGCAGATTCCCCAGAGCACCCGTGCAGCTGCCGGTGTTGCTGAGAGCTGAACGTGCCGGTTCTGGAACGGAGAGGGAGCTCCCACCTCTGCCGCCCACCGCAGAGACCTCCCTGGCTCTGGGGTCGTTTGCGGGACCTCCTGCCCACCTCCCCGACTAGATCCAGCCCACGGTGTTGTGTGTGGGGACCTCTGACAAAGGATAAGGGACAAGATCCCTCCCACTGGCTGGGAAAATACCTTCCACTGGGGTTTGGTGGAGGTATGACCCGAGAAACGTCCTGGCCAGGACCCCCCGGCTCCCTTGCTGAGCAGCTCCTGCCTGGGACGAGGAGACGCCAGGAATTACCTCTGTGCTGGTGGCGTGGAAAGTGCCCTCACCCTCTGCGAGCATCCTGCCCCGGGAAGATGTAGGGGCTTTGCTGGTAACAGAGGGGGCTTCGCTGGCCTCCGAGCGATTCACAGGTGTCACAACAGGCAGTGCAGAGCTGCCTCGGCTATAAACCGTGGTGGAGACCTGCTGCTCCTCCGGGTCACGTTCCCTGTTAGTGGGAAGGCAGAGGGATGCCTGAAGTGCTAGTACAGAAATGCTGAAGTAAAATGGCTCATTCACCTGTTTTGCAGAAATACGCTGGTCACCTGGTTGCTGTCTGAGAGGCATGGGCTTCAGTGGGAGTTCCAGGAAAAGGAGTGTTAGGGTAAATCCTGGAGTTTTTTAGGATAAATCCTGGACATTTAGGTTCAGTCACTGCTGTGTGTTTTAGCACTGGCTCCTCTGTGAATATTGATTTCTAGAAAGAACTAGCAATCTCTCTAATCTTTGTCTTGCTTAGTTAGAATTCACTGATTTCTGCTAGTGTTTCAATATTTTACTTTAAAAAGGCAAATTTTCCAGCCCTGTTGACAAAAAGAAGCTCCTTAGAAATAGCGGGTGGATCTTTTAAAACAAAGCACTTAGGAATTATGCTGAAATCGAGCCGTGCTGGTGTCAGCTCTGTGCGGCGAGTTCACGCAGTGTTGCCTCGTGTTTAGTGCACTGTACCTCTGCTGAAGCACCCTATAGTTTCCAGGATGTTTTCTGAGGTATTTAGATTTATTTCAATGTTTACAATGTATTTGTTGTTCATTAAACATATTTACCCAGGCTAACCCAACATGAAAGAAATTATCTTGTTTACAGTGGAAACTTGACAAAAATACATGCAGAAAAGATAGACAAACACACATAAACCTGGATTGCTGAGTGGAACATTGATTTGCTGCCACTTCCAATTTTTCTCATTAGAACTTATTTTATTTGAACATAACTCAGTACCCCGTGTAAATGTGAAGTTGTTAATCTTATTACTATACAGAAAACAAATTAATTATTATGCATGATATTGGAAATGGGTTGTTAGGTTGGCATTGGGAAGATTAGAAAAATACACTCATTACTTCAAATGATATCTGATATACATGTACAACTCTGTTTTAAAAATCATTTGCAATATTCAGATAGCAAATAGAAAAACCCTTCTTCTGTGTGGTTTTAAAATTTCAGGCCCACATTCTGAAGGCTGGATTAAAGACGGCAGTTTGCAGTTATACTTTTATATTTTAAAATGCCAGTACTGAACCAGACCAAATGAAGTTGTTAGACTGAATTTCAACCAGCTGCATGGTAGGATTTGCTATGCTGGTAAAATTAACTACTATGGGATCCGGGTGGCTTACCTAGACAGGACAAGGGTCTAAGTTTTGGATCTGCTATCTCACCATGACGGCTTAAAAACATGTGCATGTGGGGGGAGGAAGACCACTAGTGGTATTCTTTAAAAAAAAAAAAAAAAAATACTAGGAGCTGGAAAAGGTGAAGCTTTCATAGAGACTGGCGTGCTGGGGAGCCAGACTGTGGCTGAGACCTGTAACCCCTGCGGAGGTGATAATCTTTGCTGGTTAGTGAGCGCAGGGTCGAGGAGGGTTTGGGGCGTGGGGGAAGTTGCCCTGCTGATATTCTCTCTGTCTGGAGCGTGCAGTTTCCTCGCTGCGAGGCAGTGAGGATGGCCGGGGGGTGACACGTCTTCTCCTGATGGTGCTGGGAGTGCCACCGCTTGGCTCCGTGGCGCAGAGGGCGGGCACAGACGCTCCGAGTGCCCGTGCTGCGATGCCCGTGCTCCCTCCCGAGGCCTCCGGTCGTGGCGCTCATGGAAGCGTCCGCGTCAGTGCCGCTCCTGCGGGCGAGCTGGTACAGACAATCCTCAGCAGCCAAACCTGCCAGGTCAATAGCCACAGAACTGTAGTGTCGTGACCAAAATAATACGTTTTTTCTTTTAACATGGGGCCTTGTTACCTGCTGTTAGCTCTGCACGCTCAGGAGCTGCCTCGCGCAGCTTCCCCTCTGCCGTCTCGCAGATGCTAAACCTGTTGCTTTCTCCAAGGAGAGCTGATGCGCTTCACACGAACCCACGTGGCGGAGCTTTTAGCAAAAAGTACCTCAAAATCTGAAACAAAAGCATGAAAAAACAGCAGTGGAGAGTTTCCACAGATCTTTGTGTTGCTCATCACCTTGAGGTCTTTTTGCCCTAATCACGCGGGTCTGGCAGATCCTAGGACACGTATGAACGCTGCCCCCCATGCCGAGGCGTTGTCCTCCCTGAGCGTGACCCAGAGCGATGGGGAACCGCCCGCTGATCACCCCGGGCAAGCTGCACAGCACGAGCCCAGCCGGGCTCACAGCCCCCCCGGCCAGCCAAGGAGCTGGTGGCATCTTCCTTCACAAGGTGACAAGCTCCACCAGTCCCGTGCTGGGGGTGAGGTTGGACTACAGGCCAGGACGGTTTCTTGGGCTCCGAAAGCCAGGGAGGGGAGCAGAGGAAGGCAGCCCTGTCAAAGTGCGAGGTCTTTGTCACACCTCGTGTTTCCAGAGAGGTCTCCAGGCTGCGAGCCTGGCACCGTGCCCTCAGGAAACAAGGGGTTAACAACGTCCCATGTGCCTCACTGCAAAACTTCAGAAAAACTCCCCCCAAAAAACGTTGCTATATTCAAAATAATGCAGGTCCTACAGGGCAAGAAATAGAGACGAAACTAAAATAGCAGCGTTAATGAGCAAAGTAAATATCAGAGCAGAGCGAGGAAATTCCCCTAAAGCATGTTTTGTTCCGCTTTAGCGACGCCAGATACGAGGGCTCAGGGCTCGTCTCCGCAGTCTGGGCGGTGCGGGAGGTGCCGGGAGCCGCGGTGACCGGAGCACACCCCGCGCCCCCCGGGGGCTGCCCCCAACCCACAGGCTGGGGCTCAGCCATCGGGTACCGTTTCACCTCCCAGAGCCACAGCCCCACCAAACAACCCGCTAGGATCTCC
Source organism: Athene noctua (assembly GCF_965140245.1). NCBI lineage: Eukaryota > Metazoa > Chordata > Aves > Strigiformes > Strigidae > Athene > Athene noctua. The sequence continues at coordinate 90,844,839 of NC_134077.1, read as the reverse complement.
CACCCAAGGAAAGAGAGGAGATTTAGGGGAAAATGAGCCTTTTCTTCCTGTTTGAGCTGCCGAGCGGGCAATTCTGCAGTGCTCCCCAGGGAGCACCATGTGGCATCACCCGAGGGTGCCAGCCCACGGCCAGGCCCCGCAGCCCCTTCCCCATAGGGCTGGGGCTCGTCCCCCAGCCCACGGCAGGGCATCGCCAGGCTGGCAGCGGGGATTCGGTGCCCGAGGGTGTGGGTGAAGCCTTTTGGCACGGTGGTTTTTGAGAGAGGGAGGGTGGCGGAGCCCTGCCCACCAACGGCCATCGCCAGAGTTTTGGCCTTTTGGTGATGCACCCTGTGTTTCTGCTCAGATGTGTTGCCACACCTCGTGCTCAGCTGAAATACTGTATTTAAACCAAGCAAACTAGGAAAGCCTTCAGTTTTCCTTCCTGCAGAACGTACCAGAAAGTAAATGGCTTTTCATGGTGGTTATAGCTGTATATTGAGCAAACAGGGTGTTATCAAACCGCTCTTTTTTAATTTTCTTCTTATTGATTTCAAAATTTAACTAAAAAAAGGTTTCAATTACAAGACAACCTTTCTATATTTCACACTTAGTAATTTCCATACAGCTGTATAATTGGAGGTGAGCAGTATCTGCAGTTAATGAAATAGATTTCTGTATTGTTCTTAAAGTCTCCAGTCAGCTACAACTCGCCGTGCGATGGTAAAGGGCAGAGCTCTTTGTCATCTGCGCTAAACACAGCCCCTGCCCTGCAGAATTAGAGTGAATGCAAATAAAGAAAAAAGAAATTACGCCAAAAATACCTAAGGAGGGGGAAAAAACGAATCTCGTGCGGTAATTAGTCTCAAAGGAACGCGAGGGCTGAGAACGCCCCCGGCCTGTGGCCGCAGGCGGCTGAACGGCGCAAGCACCCGCACGGGCTCCCGTCCCTGTGCAGGACCCGGGGCTGGAGGCGGCTTCGGCCTCTCCGAGCGTTTTCCAAAGCCTGGCCGTTTGAAACGCTGCCCAGGAGCGTTTCCAGGCGGGAGAAAAGGCTTTGTTTCATTTCACACCAGTGTATAAGTGACTACGAGGCTCATGGCTTGGTTGCAGGTGAAAGGAACGCAGTGAGAGCAAAAGCGGAGGAGCTGATTCTTGAAATGAAAGGGCAATAAACCTTTTTATTTTAAGTAAAATAAGTTAAAGTGCGGACAGCAAGTGTGGCAAAACTTTCCTTTTTTGGGCAACGGATTTTTGTCCTCACGCGGCGCCCTGCAGCAGCGCGGCCCCGGGGGTGAGCGGCCGCAGCCTCGGCAGGGCTGGGAGGGCCGAGAGGGGAGGAGGGGGAGGCCGTCCCAGTCCCTGTGCGTCCTGTCAGATGGCAAAACAAAGGAAATGGTCCCTGGAGAAACCCGCCCGTGCTGGGCAGCGGGAGCGATGCAGGGACGGGCAGGGTGGCGCTTGGGCGGCCGAGACGCACGTTGGCCAACCAGGGTGGGGTCGCCTCGAGGAGGGTGCGATTCGCCGCCACCCGCCACCGCGGTACCGGCGTGGCGTTTCCACCTGGGAAGACACTGGGCGTGAGGAGGACACGGCGGTGGGAACCCTCAGCAGCGAAACCACAGAAGGAGAGCAGAGCTGCCAAGACACCGAATGACCTTTTGAAGCACCACGGCCCAGGCATTCGAGCTCCACGCGGGCCCAGCCAATGTCATTTTCTCCTTCCTGGCGTCCAGCGAGCCCCCAGCTGCAGGTTCTGCCTGGGGCAGCCCCGGCTGCTCCCTGTGCCACGGGTTGCTGCCAGCACCCAGCACCACCAGCCCCTTCCCCAGCCACGAGCCTCCGCGATTCCCCTTCCAGCGATCCTTGCGCTGGCGCCGCGCAGTGTGGGCCGGTTAAGGGAGCTCTTGCAGGGCACAGACGCTCCGGGATGATTATAAACAGTTTGTCCTCTGAGAGCTCAGCTCCTCGGAGGCGGCCGTAGGGCAGAGACAGGGGGAGAGCAGGGTGCAGGCTTGGCTGCGTGGCCATGACATGAAACTGTGCCGCCTGAACGGCAGACCTGCTTACTCAGGGACGCCGGGAGGTGGTTCTGGGTGCACCGACGAAAAGAGATTGAAACTAAACCCAGCTTGAGGGCTTCAGCCTCTCCTGTCAAGAAGACAACTGCTTGTAATGGGGGGGACACGTCAGAGTTGATCCTGGCATGGATCCAGAGTTGATCCTCCGCAGGTATGAAAATCTGGTAAATTGTTGCGGGCAAGTCCTTTGCTCCCCTCAGCTCCCAGTCATGGCGCCCAGTTAAGAGACGAGACCAGCACCCCGGACCCGTGTCCTACCTTGCCCTGCCCAAACCTGCCCCAGCCCACAAGCCTAACCAGGATTTTACCCACGGCTGCTGTGAATGCAGAACTTCCTGGGCTGTAGCACCGTGGCCTGGGGCTTGAAAATGAACAAAAATTTTCATCCATGCTCGTGCTTGTGCAGTGCTCCTTTGAATATCTGCTGTGAATATGTAGCCCCTGCTGCATGAGGGCTCTGGTGATTCGCACCATAAAATGTGTATTACGGCGTTCTTCCATGTACTGGTGTGGCTCCTAAAAGTATGGAAGGAAACCTTTCTGCAAGACACTGAAGGCTGGTGCTTAGAACAGCTACCTAAAGCACATGCTATCACGTATCTAATAAATATTCCAGGAAAATCTGAAATCTCTTCACAAGCAAAATACGTGAAGATGAGGAATCCTTTGGCAGCTGGGATTTTCAGCAGCATCTCTTCACATACGTGGCAGCGTGTCAACCTAAATATGTATTTACTTAACAATCAACCAGTTACCCGAGGAGGAGCAGGAGAATGTTGTACCACATTCCTGTAGGTTTTAAATACCTGATCTAGACAGATTCCGGAGAGGGCTGGACTCTGAATGCTGCCTAGTTTCTGATCTTGGCCATTTATTTGATTAGAGTTAATGATGTGCTTGCAGGCTGTGACCCACCACCCTTTCTTTCAGTCAACAGGGAGAACTGGGTTATTGACATGAAACCTAATCTAGGAAAGATAACAGTTGATACCCTGGGTTTGTCTCCTTTTGAACCTCGAGAAAGCCTCATATTTCTTAGCCTCCTGTCTTCTGCTTGCATTTCCTGGGCACTTTTATGTCTAGCAAAGGGCTCACTTGACTGTATTTTCCTCTCTGCTGGCAATTGTTGGGAGCAGACTGTTCAGTGATTTAACCTCCTATCTTCCAATCTACCTCTTCTCCCAGCAATTCCCAGAGCAAAGGAATCAATTTGACCCTTTTCAAAGTTTTAATAGCAACAAACACAAAAGTTACAGCACAGGATGAACTTGGGTTGAAACTTTTGTTTCTCAAGAGAGCCTGGAAAGGAAGCATTGTGTGGTGGAGCCGATTGCTCTCCAGCCAGAGCTCCCATGAAGAAACGCTCATTCTTGGTTTCTTCACAGCACAGCCAAATCAGGCCTCTCTTTTCAAAGTATCCAGGGGAGGATGCGTTTGGAGAGAGGGAAGCAGGGCTTATCACTGAGCAAGGTGTTCCTTCATGCACCGCAGCAGGCCCCTCCATCCTGCCACAACCTCGTGTGACAGGTGCTCTGGGACATGGTTAGAGTCCAGGCTCAGTGACCAAGGGTGGGCTTGGACGGTGCTTTGTCACGAGGCCCCTGACCTACAGCTGCCACCACCTGGTTCCTGCCCGTTGCTCTGCCCAGGCCTCCCCCTGCACCTCCCCACGTCCTCCCTTCGACAAAGGGCTCGGCGACCTGCCCCTCCTCCTGCTGTCCCCTGGCCCGGCTGCAGCTCCCGGGCAAGGCAGGAGCTGCTGCGCACCCCCGGACACCCCAGCATCTGAAAGAAAAGCCCTTTTTCTTCCCGAGGAGCCTGCCGGGATGCCCCACTGGCTGGGGGGCTCCGGCTCCGCTCCCGACGGTGCCTCGTGTCTCGCCCCTCTGCTGGGTTGGGATGAGGAGCTGTGGGGAAGCCCGAGCTCTGCCGTCCAGCCGCCTGCGCACCCAGGGCCCCGCTCCACCGCTCACCGCAGCAATCTCGGAAGACACGGCGGGGTTTCTGACAGAGCTCTCAGGAAGAGGTCGAAGCCAGCATCTGGTGTGGCTCGGCTGCTGCGGGTGCTGGCTCGTTTTCGGCTGTGCATGTAAGCGTGTCACCCGGCAGAAAGTTCTGCAAAGTTGACTTTTAAAACCATGTCTTTTTAACTATCAAAATAACCACACTCGAGATCAGTGAAAGTGTCCCAGGGAGGGGACTGAAGCGTTTGCCCTGGTCCTGAGCCCTTCAACACTGGACTGAGAGAGCGGGTTGAGGCTGCTCATCGCTTTGGTCAGCGAGGTCGATCTCCTGCCTTGACACAAATTTATCCCTGAAAATTCATTTCCTGGTCGCTGTATCACTGTGGACTGGATAAAAAAAGTCCTGGGGGTGCAGAAAGGGGGGTGGTGAGGAGCAGCCCTCGGGGTGCGGCACCGGTGGCTCAGAAAAGCATTTGACGCCGCTGGGGTTCTCCCTGCCGCAAGACTTTCTCTGCCAAACGCACCCGACAGGACCCCCGGTGCGCTGCGCACCCTGCCACAGCCGGCAGCACGTCTGAGACACCTGCCAGGGGTAGGTGAGGGGACAGCAAAAGTAACAATGTGTATTGACCAAAAAAAGAGAAGTCTCTCAGAATTTCCTGCCCTCCTCTCACGCTCTCGAAAATAAAACCCGCTGGTTTTGTCAGCTGCGCCACCCCGGCTCTGCCCAGGGCAAAAGGAGTGCTGATGGGGCTGTGAGCGTCTCGCCACCATTCACCTCCAGCCAGATCTCCATTTTGGGGTCAAAACGCCTCTTCCACGTGGACCACCCCAGCTGCTGGCGGGGTCCCTCTTCTCCACGCTCGCACCTCTCCGCCTCGCTTCCTGACGGCCTCCTGTGCCTGGAGATCACTGAGGGCACTGGACGGCGCTGCCCAAATGCTCTCAGCCTCACGGGACTGCCCATCGAACACCTTTTAAATGATTTAATTAGCACACCCACCCACTTGTATCTCTGGGGACATGCTGGGCCACGATCACGACCGGATCTCCCACATTTTGAATTTAAAATGACAGACGTCAGAGAAAGAAGAAGAGACTCTGGTGCTGCAGAGAAGCGGTGGCCATGTCTAAACCAGTAACAGCCCCCACGCCAGCCCCGCCGAGGCCGAGGGGCAGGTTGTCGCTCGCAGCAGCGTTCCCCCCCCTCCACACTTGGTATCGGTGCGTTTCACGGAAAATGTGAGAAAACGCAAACAACTGCCAAGGTGGTACACAGGGGTTTGGATGCTCTGCACAGCCCTCTGCCCCGAAATCACGACTAACCACGCCTCGGGACAGGGAGGCTGCCCAGGGAGCCGAGCAGGCCGCTGCCTGGGGCGGTAGGGGGGTGCAAATACTTTATTCTGGTGGTCCCAGGTGTTTTGTCTGGGATCTGTCAGACCGGACCTTGAGCGGTGCCGGGGTCGCAGCGTGAGCCTCTGGGGTGGGGGGGTCACCTTCTCGCATCCCAACGTTACGCGTCAGAGATGGCCAGACAAAAGGTCAGGCCAAGTTTACGATTTTCCCGTCACCTGAGGGAAGGCAGGCAACGATTTGGAAAACCCCAAAACAACAGATTTTCGCGGCGCCACCATCTCATCTCGCCGGTGCCTCTTGCCGTGCGCAGAAAGCGCAGCAGCACCCCGCAACGCGTCCCCGGCCGCGCGGGGGCCGCGGCCTGGTGGGGTCTGGCTCCCTGGCGTCCCGTTCCCGGGGGGTTCAGCCACGCTGCGACCTCGTGTCCCCAGGGAAGCTGCTCCTGGGGCCGTGGGGGGTTTTCTTGCGTTTTATTTTTAGGGATGGTTCCTGGGGGGCAGCGGGGTCTCACCGGCACCCCCGTGGGACAAAGGGGGGCTTTTCCTGGAGCACAGGCTTCTCACACCCGACCCCCTCTGCACCCTGGGGCAGGGCGCAGGATGGGGCCTGGGACCCCCCCGCGGGGGTCGGCTCCGGCCCCAGGAGCCTCGGGGGGGGGCGGGCACCGAGGGGACGGCAGCGTCGGTCTCACCCCAAGGGTCACACCCCGCAGCCGTCCCCCCCGCAGCGGGCAGGGAGCGCGGGGCGCAGACATCCGCGGAAACCTCCGCGGGGAAACGCGGTGACGGGAGTGGCCCCCGACGGCAACGGGCACGACCGCGGGCCGGGGCGGGCGAGCACGGCGGAGGCCCACGGGCGGGGCGGACGGGTACGCGTACGCGCATCCCGCCGAGCCGCGGCCCCCGCGCATCCCCGCGGTACCCACGCGGGTCGGCGCCGTGCGTGTCCCTGCAGCCGCCGCCGCAGCCCCTCCGACACCTCCCCACCAGGATCGGGCCCGGGCGGGCGGGCGGCGGCGCTGTCGGGCCGGGAGCCCCGCGGCCTAAATTTTTAGGGCAATAAAGTGTTTTTCGTTCGTTTTCCTACGGTCAGAGAAGCCGGGGTAGCCGGGAGAGGCGAGCATCTGGAGGGACGGGGGGCGTGTGTGTGTGTTGTTAATTTGGGTGGCTTTTTTGGGGGGTTCCCTCCCCTCCGGGGCAGCGCGGGGTGGGGAAAGACCATCCCGGAGGACGGTTGATATTTTGGGGGCGAGGCGGCGGAAAACGGGCTCTGGCCGCCGGTTATTTTCGCGTAAGCAAATGAGAGCGAGGAAACGTTGGTGAAAAGGGAAGCAGAAGGGCGAGAGGCCGGAGCCGGGCTCCCTCCGGCCGCGCTGTTCGCAGGACGGACCCGGGGGGCCGGGAGGGGCCGGGGCTCCGACCTCGACCCAGCTGCGGAGCCGTCCGGGGCCGCCGGTCCTCGGCGGAGAGATGGGCGGGGGGGAAAAATAATATTTTGGGAACAGATCCACGTCTGCATCACACACAACACCCCCCCCCGCCCCCCGCCCCCCAACCCGGGGGAGCTCCCAGAGCCCCTTCACCGGCCCCAACTCCGGGCACGTTCCTCCGTCCCGGCAGGACGCGGCCCGAGGGGGCGGGGGTCCCTCCCTTCACCCCCCGGCTCCTCGCCCTGCCCGCGGGGCACCGCGGCGCCGCTGCCGCCTCCACCCCAGCCCAGGCGCGGAGCGGGCGCGGGGCAGCGCGGGGAGCGGAGCGGAGCGGAGCGGAGCGCACCCGCGCCCCCCGCCCGCGGGCGGTTCGGTGTCGGGGCGGGTTCCGCGGGTGCGGGCGGCCGCGGGTGGGAGTGGGCGAGGGGCAAGCGCGGGCAGGACCTGCCGCGGGGCCGAGGATTCATCTTGTCCTTTGGGAAGGGGAACGCCGGGGTTTTTTTGATTTTTTTTTTTTTTTTTTTTTTAATTCCCCCCCGCCCCCCCAGACGCTTTGCTGAAAATAAATCTGGGAGCGCTCGAGGCCTCGTGAATTCTCCCCTTCCCCTCTCCCGGCCCTCCCCCGCGCCGCCGAGGCCGGCCGGACGCGGTCGTGGGTCTGCAGCCGGGGTCGGTGCCGTGCGAACCGGGGGTGCGCGGGGAGAACCCCCCCCCGGGGCGGAAAACACCAGCCCCAGGCACCCCCAGAACCTCCACCGCCCCCCACCCCGCTCTCCGCGGCGCTCCCCAAGCGCGGGGCGAAGGGCAGGGCCGGGCCGGGGGGATGCGGGGAGCCGGGGGTCCCCCCGCCGCCCCCCCCGGTACCCGCGGGCGAGTCCCCGGCCCGCCCCCGCGGCGGCCCGTCCCGTCGGGGAGCGCGGCCCCGGGGCTGAGCGTCAACCCCCGGCCCGGGAAGGGGAAGTCGGTTCTGCTGAAAAGTTGGTGACGGGCTGGGGCTGGCGGGGGCAGAGCGGGCGGGGGCCGCTGCCGGGGCTGCCGGTGCTGCCGCTCCGGAGCCTCCGCCGGCGCGCTCGGGGGGCGGCTGGTTGGCGAGCGAACTTTGATTCTCGGCTACAGCAGATGTCAGAGTTTTCTTGGGTTTTGGCTGCGTCTGGGGACATCTTGTGATGTTTTAGAGAACAGGACATGATCTCACATGGTGAGGAGCTCTTTAGTTTCTTAATCATTTCACGGTTCCTTCAGAGGCTTTTTTCCACCTAAAACGTTTAGTTTCAGCTCAGTGATCAGCTGCAAAAGCTCGGCGGGGAGCGGAAGAGTTGAATTACTCCAACCTGCGAGAGCCCCTCAAAAAAAAAAAAAAAAAAAAAAAGGGGAAAAAAAGAGAAAGAAGAAAAAAAGAGAAAATCGAGAAGAATAAAAAGGAAAAGAAGAAAAAAAAAATAAAAAAGGAAAAGCAAAGAAAAGGAAAAAGGAAAAGAAAAAGGAAAAGACAGAAAAGGAGAAAAGAAAAAGGATATAAAGAGAAAAAGGTAAAGAAGAGAAAAGGAAAAGAGAAAAGGAAAATAAAAAAAAGAAAAAGAAAAGAAAAGAAAAGAAAAGAAAAGAAAAGAAAAGAAAAGAAAAGAAAAGAAAAGAAAAGAAAAGAAAAGAAAAGAAAAGAAAAGAAAAGAAAAGAAAAGAAAAGAAAAGAAAGAAAAGAGAAAAGAGGAAAAAAAGGAAAAGAAAGCAAGCAAAGACAGAAAAGACAAGCGAAAGGAAAAGAAGAAGGAAAAGGCGGGCGATACAACACGACGTGGAAACTTTTCTCTGCGTTTCCCCAAGTCCCGAACACGCGGGATGGAGCTGGAGAAAACCTACGCGACCCCCCGCGCCGGCCGCACAGGTGGGACCCGCGACGGGCGCCGTGGGGACGCCCCGGCCCGTCCCGCGGGGCAGAGCCGGGGGGCGGCGGGGCCGGATCCCCGCGGGGCCTCGGGGGTCGCGGCTGCCGAGACCGACCCCCCCCCCGCCCCGCGTCCCGCGGAGGGGCTCCGCGCCGGCGCCGGGGCCCCCCGGGTGTCCGTCGGCGTCCCCCCGCGGGGAGCGCGGCGGCGGCGCGGCCGCGGGGCCGGTGCCGGACGGGGAGAGGCGGCTGCCGGCGGAACGCGATTCCGAAGCGATCGATGGGGCCTTTTATTAGTTAAATCGCCTGAATAATCGTTTAATCGATAAAAGCATTTCATGGCGGCGCGCCGCACGCCCCGCGCGGCGGGAGGGGCCGGCGGGGGGAGCGCGGGGCGGCGGCATCGGCAGCACCGGCGGCTCTGCCCGGGCCGGGCAGCGCGGGCAGCGCCGCGGGGTCGGGCCGGGGGAGGAGGAGGAGGAGGGGGGGCGCGGGCAGGGAGGAAGGCCGGGCGGGGAGGGGCGCCGGCCTGCTCCCCCCCGCCCCCACCTCCGGGTCTACCCCGGGCCGAGGCGCCGAGCGGCGGAGGGGGGCGGCAGGCCCGACGGCCCCCGCCTCGGTTGCGGGGCTGTGCGGGCCCTCGACGGCCGCCGGCCGGGCCCCCCCGCCCCATCGCGGCCCCCCCGCGTCCGCGCTCGACGAAAAGTCACCCCCGCGCTCGCCCGTGCCCTGCCGTCGGGGGCGGGGGGTCCGGTCCCGCCGCCGCCGAGGCCCCGCGGGGCGCGGAGCCGGGACCGCGATGCCCCTGTCGGGGCCGGGGGCGGGCTGCGCTCCGCCGTGTCCCCACGCTCACCCGCCCCCCCCCCCTCCCCGCCCGTCGGGAACCCCCCGATCGACGGGTCTCGGAGCCTGGAAGCCCGCCGGCCCTGGACGGGGCGGCCCCGCTCGGCCCCGCGGCCCTTCCCCGGGGGCCGCCGATCCCCTCGCCGCGGCCGCGGGTGGCGCGGACGCCGAGCGCAGCCCCGGCCCCGCGCCCTCGGGCGCCCTCCCGCCGCCGGGGGCCGCCGGGGGTCGGGCGGGACGCGGGGTCGGTCCGCCCGGGGGTCCCGCGGGCCCCCCCCGCCCCCGGTCTCGCGTGGCTGCGCCCCGGCCCCGCCCGCTGCCCCGCGAGGCCCCGCCCCCGACCGCCATTGGCCCGTCGCCGCCCAATAGCCGGCGGCGCCTCCCGGCGGCCAATGCGCGGCGCCGGCAAGTTTAACTTTTGCGATTGGCCGCGGCGCTGAGTGACGGCGCCGGGCGCCGCCCCCGCGCGCCGCCGGCCCCGTCCCGCCGCTGTCCATCCGCGCGGTGCTGAAGCGCCGCCCGCCCGCGTCTCCTTCCGCGGGGGCGCGCAGCTCGGCCGCGGGGCGCGGTCCCGGGGCGGCGCCGCACCGGCCGCCGGCGGAGACCCCCCCCCGCTTCTCCCTCCAGTTCCCGCCGCCCCGCCCCGCCCCGCCCCGGCCCCGCCCCCGCCGCCCGCCACAACCCCCGCGCCCGCCGCGGGCCGGCAGCGCGCCGGGCGCACGGCCCGAGCCAGCAGCGCCCCGCCGCCCCGGCAGCCCTCGGCGGGCGGGCGGGCGGGCGGGCGGGGAGGGAGGAGGGAGGGAGGGGGCGGCCGCGGCGGCCCCGCGGCCCGGCGGGGTCGATGGGCGACCCGCGGCGCTGCCCCACGTCGGGCGGCGGGCGCTGACGGGGCGGCCCGGTCCCGCGGGGCCGCGGCGAGCCCGGCCCCCCGCCCCGCTCCCCGCCCTCTCGCACACCTTCCCCCGCCGCTGCCCTCGCCCACCGCCGCCCCTCCCGGCTCCGCGAGTCGCTGCGAGCGGGGTGGGGTGGGGGGGTGGCTGGTGGTGGGGGGGGGGCGGGGGGTGGCACAGGCGGAGCGCGCCGCCGCCCCGGGACCGAGCCCCCGCGGACGGGGCGCCCGCCCCCGCTGCCGCCCGCCCCGGCCGCCGCCGCCGCGCAGCCGCCGGCGCCGACAGCACAAAGAGCCGTCGGGGAGGGGAGCGCCGGGCTCCCGGCCGACGGACCGAGACTCCCGCCGCCCTCCGCCGCCTCGGAGCCGGGAGGCGGGTGCCGCGGCTCGGCGGCCGCCCGGGGAGCGGCCGGGGACAGAGGCGCAGCCCGGGGCGGCCGCTCCTCGGACCCCCTCACCCCCCCACGCGCCTCCCCCCGACGGAGCCACCGGACGTTGCGAGCGGCGCGGGGAGCCGGGCTCGGCCGGCGCTGTCGGATACCGCGACCCCGCTCGGGGCGGGACTCTTCGTTTTTTTGTTTTTTGGGGTTTTTTTCTTCCTTTTTTTTTTTTTTTTTTTTGTGTTTCTGTTTTGGTTTTTTTGTTTTTTTCGGGGGATATTTTTTCTTTTTTTTTTTTTTGGCCGCTCTCCGGCTGTTTCCCCGCGCCCCCTCCCCCAGCCCCAAACCCCAGCGCCGCCGGCGAATCGAGACCAGCTCGGCGAGGCCGCCCCCGGCCCGGACCGCTCCGATGGAAATACACTGTAAGCACGACCCGTTTGCAGCAATGCATAGTAAGTAGGCTGCCACTTCAACTTCTCTGACACGGCCGCGACGGGCCCTGCGCGATCGCGGACGGGGCCGCCGCCACCCTCCCCCCCGCCCGCCCCGGGGGCGCGGACAAACCGCGGCCCGACGGCCCCGGGGGTTCGGGGCCGCTTTACCGCGTCCCCCCCCGGCGCGCCCCCGGCTCCTCTCCCCGGGCCCGGGCCGGCCGTGGCCGCCGAGCGCCTTCGGGGGAGCCGGTGGAGGGGCGGCGGGGGCTCTGCGGGCAGCGGGCTTGTCCCGGGTTTATTTTCCCGTGGAGAAAAAGCCGAGGGAAATCTGTGTTTTTACACTCAGACGGGTGTAGGCACACGCCTGACTGTGTGTCTGTATCTGCCTATATGCACGCGCGCTTATCTACAGATACTGCGTGTATGTAGATATATATATATATATATATATATATATGTGTGTGTGTATATATTTTTTTTTTTTCCCCACTAAATCTTTGGGAAAGAAAGCCGCCCGGTATTTCCGACAAATGGAAAAGTTTGCCCTACGATAGTCTCCTTCTATTTCAACATTTTGATATTCGTTTAATTGAAAACGACCAAATAAAAAAAATAATAAAAAAAATAATTTAAAAGGCAAACAAATACAAAGGGCACGCAGCGGGGCTGGAGGGTGAGAATTTTTTTTTTTTTTTAATTTTACCCATCCAGAGAAAGGCTTTAACAATTCCTGGTCGGGCTCGGCGCCGGGCAGGACGAGCGGGCAGCGGAACTGGTTAAGTTAACAGGTCGTGCGCGATTTGTTGTGCTTGAGAGGTCGGGGAAGATTTATCCATTAGCGGAGCGTTATGTGAAATGACATTTTCTCTCACGGCGAGTTAAACGCTGCGTTACGGCGAGAGATCGCGGGGAAATGTAAGGGAGAACTAATCTCATTTCCTGGCGCGCCGCAGCCCTTCAGCTAAAAGAAATTTGTTTGCAAAATAAAACCGTCCAGCGCCGGGGCTGGAAATCTCCCTCCGCCTCTGCCCCTCGCTCCTCGCGGTTTTTCCGCCCGCTCCCTCCTGCCGCTCGCACCGTTTTGGAAGGTGTCCGGAGGGGGGACGGCAGCCGGGTCCGGGCTTTTGCCACCCCCGTGAAAACGGACTTTCCCTCCCGCGACAGCACCGCGTTTTAAACCCGCGTTTATTTCTCTCCCGTCATTGAACCAAATCGCGTCTCTTTTTTTTCTTTTTTTTAAATATATATATTTTATTTTTTTTTTTCAAAGGCAAACTTCCAGGGCGCGAAACCCACGGTGCGGGATGCGGGATGCGGTGGGGAGAACGCGGCGGCCCCGTAGCCCACGCAGGACGGGTTTCCCGCGGGGGGCTGTAGACCCCCGGGAATGGGGGAGAAGCCGCGGCGGGCTCCAGCGGCTCCCTCTCATCTCTCGCAGCCGTGGGAAATCGATCTCTTCCGCGGGAATTTCGGGGCAAAACAGATGGAAGGGGGAAAAAAAAAAAAAAGACAAAACTAAAACCGCGGTGCTTTCGCTCTGACCCCCCGCAGCAGCGGGGAAGCCCCCGGGGCCGTTCGTACCCAAACGATATCCGCACCCGCGGCTCCCCGGGGCGCGGGGGGGGCGTTGAGGCCACCCCGGTGAAAGGCGGGAGCCGCCGTCCCGGGCCCCGGGGGCGCCGAGGCGGGCGGGGGGCTACCGACCCCTCCGGGCGGCTCCGGGCGGGGCCGCGGGTACCCGCGCCCGGTGCCTGGCCGGGGCTCCCCTCGCCCGAAGGCGCCCCCGAGTCTCGCCCCGTCCCCGCGGGGGGGGGCACACACGGATGGACGGGGTCCTGGCTGCGGAGCGGGGTGCGGCGCAGCGCACCGACCCCGCTCCCCCATCCCCGCGCCGGGCCGGGGGTCACAGCCCCGTCTGTCCCCCCCCGCCGCCTCCCGCACCCCCGCGGCCCGACGGGGACCCCGGCGCCCGCCCGCGGCCGGCGGAGAGGGGCCCGGGGGAGCGGGAGGGGGCTCGGCGCCGGTGCCGCTTCCCGAGGCGGTGGCAGGTTTGGGGGGGGTCCCCCGGCGCGGCGGGAGGGACGCGGCGGCCCCCGCCTTTGTTCCCCGGCGGCTGCAGGGTCGGATGGTCTCGGCCTGGGCAGGCCCGCGCTCCGCCGGCCCCCGGGGGCTGGGAACTGGCTCCGGGGGGCGAATCGGCCCTTTCCCCAAGGAATGCGTGTCTTAATGCTTCCTCTTCTTTCTTTTTCTTTTTCTTTTTCTTTTTCTTTTTCTTTTTCTTTTTCTTTTTCTTTTTCTTTTTCTTTTTCTTTTTCTTTTTCTTTTTCTTTTTCTTTTTCTTTTTCTATTTTTCCTTTCCTTTTCCTTTTCCTTTTCCTTTTCCTTTTCCTTTTCCTTTTCCTTTTCCTTTTCCCATTTTCCTTTCCTTTCCTTTCCTTTCCTTTCCTTTCCTTTCCTTTCCTTTCCTTTCCTTTCCTTTCCTTTCCTTTCCTTTCCTTTCCTTTCCTTTCCTTTCCTTTCCTTTCCTTTCCTTTCCTTTCCTTTCCTTTCCTTTCCTTTCCTTTCCTTTCCTTTCCTTTCCTCTTTCCTTTCCTTTCCCCCTTCTCTCTCCCCCCTCCTCTCTTTTCACTCTTCCTCTCTTTTCCTCCCTCCCTCCCTCACTCTCTCCCTCCCTCCTTACCTTCCTCCCTCCTTCCCACCCTCCCTCCTTCCCTCCTCCCTTCCTCTTTTCCCTTTCCCTTTCCCTTTCCCTTTCCCTTTCCCTTTCCCTTTCCCTTTCCCTTTCCCTTTCCCTTTCCCTTTCCCTTTCCCTCTCCCTCTCCCTCTCCCTCTCCCTCTCCCTTCCCCTTCCCCTTCCCTCCTCCCCCTTCCCTCTCCCCTCTCCCCGCCGCAGCATCTCGCCGCTCGCACCGATCGCGCCGCCCGTCATTCCCTACAATTAATCCCGGTAATCGGGAGGAGCCGGCGCCCTCGCTCGCCGCAGCGCTGCGGGGTGGCTCCCGCACGCCTCGGCCACCGCCCGGCCGGTCCCAGCCCCGCACACCCCTCCGCCGCCGGGTCCCCGCCCGGGGCTGCGCGCCCCGGGGCCGCCGGCTCGGCCGCGGCGGGGTCTTGCTCCGCACGGGGAAGGCGGAGCGGACCCTCGTCTGCTTGCCACCGGCTTCGGCCAGCGCGGATTTCACGTGGATTCTTTGTGGCGGTTTTAGAAGGTGCTTGCAAAGTTGGACAGCAGTTTATCAGCGGTTCATGAAATGGCCGGATTTAAATAAAAATGGCTCTGTATAGTTTTTTTTTTCTTTTTAAGAAACACTGAGGCGTTTGGCTTGTCAGACTATTCAGTACTGTTCAACCCCTGTGCCAATAGATTTCCCGTATTATTTTTGTTCCGGAATTAGCATCCCCACTGCCCCTACTGCTTGTTTTCAACTTCTCCACTCCTCTGCCATCGAAACAGTTTGGATGATTAACAGCACGAGGGTTAATTGTATTTCCTCACTTGGGATCTGCACAGTTTCACCACTCTTCCTCCAAGTTGGTCCCGTTTCCCACCAGATACATGATTCACCTTGCTAAAGGTGAACAGTGCAAATCTCCTCGAAAAGGAATAATATACCGGGCTTGCCTGAGTGTTCATGTTTCATTTGTGGGATCATAATACCTGCCAAGACTGCTGTAAATCACAAGAGCAGAAATCGTGCTTTCTGCTGCTTTTTTTTTTTTTTATTTTTTCCCCCTCTTGATTAAATCAAGGCATCTGGAAAAAACAAACCCAAACCCAAACCCACGTATTTCACTTGAGTTATCCCCTTCTGTGCTTAGACATGAACAGCGTGTGGGCTGAGCCATCGCCCAGCCTTACTTCCCGCTGGCTGCGTGGCCAGAGCCTTGCGGCAGCCTCTGCTCCCGGGCAGCGCCGGGCCTGCCCTGGGAGTTCACACTTGGGCGAACGCGGCCGCTGGCGCCGGAGGGAGCGTAGCCACATCCCGGGAGCCGGGCATCGCTGCGTGGCTTCCCCATGGCCATTTTCCCCCACGATCTGCCTTCAGGCAGGAGGATTCTCCCCTCCGGGCAGTGTCAGTGTGGCAGCGTGGCCGTGATCGCCTCCGTGCTCCGGGGAAAAGCAGCCGGAGGCTCGACCGACGGTGGGGAGGGGGATGCCCGGCAGCGGGCAGCGCCGGGCTGGGGGGGTCTGCCCTGCAGAAATGTCCCAAACTCTGACACAGCTCTTCTTGTCCTGCCCTTCTCCCCCTCCCCTGCGTGTGTCTGTGTGTGTTTCAGGACATGGAGGCGTGAATCAGCTGGGGGGTGTTTTTGTGAACGGCCGCCCCCTCCCAGATGTGGTTCGCCAAAGGATCGTGGAGCTCGCCCACCAAGGGGTCCGGCCCTGTGACATCTCCCGGCAGCTCCGCGTCAGCCACGGCTGCGTCAGCAAAATACTTGGCAGGTAAAAGGGAGGGGGGGGACGACGAATCCTTCTGCGTCCATCAAAAAAGTGTCAGTGCCGGTCCCTGAACTGGAGGCTGCAAGCGAATGGGGAATGGCAGAAACCTCAGGAAATCAGCCCAGCGAGCACAGGGGCCTCCTGACCACTCCTGGGTTTATATGCCCGAGGCGGGTAAAAGCTGCCACTCCTACGATGTCTGGTTTGCCCCGTCTCGGTCTCTTGTGGGTAACTCCAACGCCCAGTGCGAAACGCCGCGTGGGGTGCATTGGGTGTTGTAGGGCGTGTGTCCTGCCCCTGCCTCTTCTGAACAAGCAGAGAAAGCCAGGGGTCATCTTCAGTAAAATGTCAAAAAAAAAAAAAAAAGGAAGTTGTGGAAGTTACTCCTTTTGCTTTCTGGAGACGAGTCTCTTTTAGCAATAATATCATCACGTATTGCATCAGCGTTGCCATGTGTTCCTTCACACGGGCTGTTCCGTCCCACTGTTTAATTCAACATCTTTTTCCACTCTTGTGCTGTCACACGTTCTTAATTAGAGCACAGAATACCATGAGTAACTATTAACCATCTTAATTTTGGCTGTTTTGGGAGTAGCCCTCTGCTCAGGCCGGAGCTGCTTGAACCACTATGACAGCAGGAAATTAAACTCCGAATTCCTACTATTTCCTGGTTTCATTTTTCAGTTTGACAAAGATTCAGGCCAAAAATACCATCCTCGCTTCTTTGTATCTTGTGAACAAATCTGAACATAATCTCTGTGACGTATAGTGTTAAAATGCTTTTGGACCCCAAGTATTCTGAGGTATTTGAGCAACTTGTATTGAGGAAAACACTTTTTTTGTTAGAATATGTTTTTCTTGATCATCTGGAAAAGTTAATGCCTGGGCTATTGACTAAACTTTCACAGTTTATGGTATAGAATTTTGCTATTTTTATTTTCACTGCCTTTTTCTTTTCCAATTTTTAACCAAGTTGGTTTTCTGGATGTGACACAGCTGCAAAGACTGTTAAGGCTTTTTTTTTTTTTTTTTTCAGTATATGCAGGGGATCTGCTTGACTTAGCAGCTTTTACGCTCTCTCTGTGTTCAGTTTCGGGCTGACTTGGCACGGCCACAGGCCCCTGGTTTGCAGCTCCTGGCACTCCTTTCCCCGCAGCCCCCTCCTCCCCATACTGGCTTTACGTGGCGAGGAGCGTCTCCGCGGCCCCGCACGAGCTCACCAGCTCTTGCTTTTTCTCCTGTGCCCTCATGGCGGGGGGATGCGTTCCCCCGCGAGCTGCGCGCGCTCCTCCGGGTGTAGGTTTGAGGATGCTGGTGCCTTCACTCCCTTAGAGAGGAGAACTTCCCGCGGGCTTTATCCGAGACCTGCCGGCCCCTCGCGGGCTGTTCCCCTCGGTTATCTCTCTGCGTCCGCTGCCGGCGCAGCCCCTGCTCCCGGCCTGGCTGGTGGGTTTGGCCGGTGACATTCTCCGTTGCCGCAGAACCGCCACCAATTCCCACCAGGACCAACGTGCAGCTGGGAAACGGGCAATTTATTCACCTACCAGGCAAAGATCCGATGGTTTTACTTCTCATACTTTGGAATAGATTTACCATTAGATATATTTGCACTGTAGAGCAAAGAACGAGGCTCTAGAGCTTTGTCATTAAAGTTGTCAACAATAAATTGGAATTTCATAGCTCATTATTTTCATGACTAATAATTACAGTGGGTAAAATGTCACCGTAATTGCAGCTC
Source organism: Athene noctua (assembly GCF_965140245.1). Classification (NCBI taxonomy): domain Eukaryota; kingdom Metazoa; phylum Chordata; class Aves; order Strigiformes; family Strigidae; genus Athene; species Athene noctua. The sequence goes on along the minus strand of NC_134077.1, from coordinate 90,827,420 downwards.
TCCGTGCGTGTGTGTTTTTTCACGTGTGTGTGGGTGAAAAACGGGAGTCCTTATGATAAACCCTCACATTTAGAATTTTACGGTCAGAATTTTTCAGTCCTCGATACAGCCTGAGAAATCATCCAGAGGCAGGGAAGTGGCAGATGCAGCGCCAGCGAACCTCACCCCTGCGAGGGGGGTACCGCAGGGGTGCCCACGCTTCACCCGCAGCGGCAACTTGCTGCAAGCAGGAGGCCCGGACACGGTGCACGTAAAACGAAGCCGCCCGCAGCCCTCCCGGCCTTTGAAATGGAGATGGGAGCCAGAGATGCTGGTGCTGCGCAGCCCCCAGGCCCCTTCCCTGCGCCCAGGTTCTGTGCCAGGGTGAAGGGGAGGGGGGTGTCAGTGGCCTCAGTGCCCGAGAACGAGGGTCTGGGCCCAATCCTGCACCCTGGGGGCGACCTGCCTCTTCTCATCGACGCGCGCCGGTGTGGGGCTGGAGGCGCTGAGGGTGGGCAGTGCTTAGAGGATTTGGGAGTGAGGGTCTTGCTGTCCGGAGGGGCTTCGTCCCCCAGCGAGCTCTCCGCTGCCGCAGTGTCACAGCGGAAGGGCCTTTGCCGTCGTGTCTTACCTACCGTGGGAAACCGCCTTGTCGGCGCGGCCACGGCTTCCCGGGCTGGCGGGGTGCTGGCAGGCACCGTGTCGCGGTGCAGCGCGGCGCTCTTGGAGGAAAGCACAAAGGAACGTTTGTAAAATCTGCTGGTTTGGCTGGAATGAAGAGAATTGGGACGTTCTGTCGGGTAGCGTTCATGGTATTGTGTGGCTTCCTTCTGCACCCTCTGCACGGGAGAGGTGCCAGCGGTGAAGGTTTTGAGGCCGGGCAGCAAGGTTTTAGCAGGTTTATGGTCCACATTTGCCACCGTTTCGTCATGTCCTCAGGAAACACGGGAAGAGCTGAATTTTACCCCCTCTGCCCTAAAGCTGGCTACTAGGCCATGCTTAGGGACATGGGGAGGGTTAATCCCTCTCTGATACCTGACACTTTCAATAACTAATATTGCTTAAATGGCTGATGGAGACAGAGTCCACATCTGCATCCAGAATATCTGAGAACAGGTACAAACAACGCGGTGTCAGTCTCTTCAAAGGAATTTTAGGCCCTGTGCGCAGAGCTCTCCCAGAAAGATTGAAAACCCGTGGCCTGGCAGAAATTTGATGAACATGGTTGTGTGTTACAGTGAGAGAGACTTCGGCTGCGCAGCCTGTTTGTGTTCTGCTCACACGGGAAAGATTGGGGAATTAATTTTTTTTTTTTTTCCCTGTATAATGGGTATGTCAAGTAGCTGCAGAGAAAATATATTAATAAGCAGTCTTATGCTCTTACTTGGGAGTCTTCTCTGAGCTCCCTGCTGTTACTGTGGGCATGGAGCTCTGAGTGGACGTGTTTAGCAGCTCGGTGGGCGCCGGGTTGAAAGGCTCCTGAGGTCGAGGTCTTGCTCTGCACAGAAAGGACGTGCCGGCCTGGGGTGGTTGTTGCAGGTGGGCACAGGGTTTTCTTCCCATCCGGCCACGAGAAAATTCACCAGATACCAAGGCAGTGCGTGGCCGGGAGCGTGCCTCGTGCAGTGCGCTCCCGAGAGCGCGGCACCGAGGAGCACCATCTCATTCTTGGTCTCCGTTCCCACCCTCGGTGGGTGAGAGGCGACTTCTGCTCTTAGCAGCGTGCTCAAGGCTTCGTTTATGGAAAGGGGAGACTTGTGGGGCCAGGGACCTCATCTGCGACAGAAGCGATTGCTCTTGTGTGATTTACACGTGAGGGAATCTGTCAGATTTCGGTCGGTTCCTCCAGTTTCCCTGGCGCGGCCTCAGCAGAGCTGCTGGTGTGCGGAGAGGTGCTGTGCCTGTGGGAGGGCCACAGGACTGGTCACAGAAGCCAACCCCCACATCAGCTGGGCCCCTCCAGAGTGAGGGCAGCTCCCTTTGCCTTGAAATTCATGACTGAAACTGCTAAAAACCTGATGTTAGAAAAATTCCATTTTGAAAAATCTTAACTATTAAAACCATAATACACATATTAAAACCATAAAATGGGAAAAAGGTATGACAGTATATTTATTCTGGAGGTGCAAATATATAAAACACAATACCCAGCCTTCATTTCACTATGAAATGATAACAAGCCGTAGATATTAATGACACAGAATTTCTGTAGAAAGAGTAATTTGCTACAAAAGAGTCCACTGCAAAAAGTGTTCTTTGGTGCGATTTGTTTCTATTATTGCCAGCACCACTGATTAATAACACACATTTTCAGTTAATTTTGGATCCCGGCGTGCCCTTTAATCTTGCGTTGTTTCTTTTGTCTTGCTATTACAGAAAAATATATATTGTATCCTGAGGCCCGATTCCAATTACTATAAGTTAATCTATTAGGTGATAAAGCACTACATAGGCAGAAAATGTGTATGTGAAAGTGAAGATGTATCTCAGGATTTGCTGGGGTTTGGTTACCTTGAAATTATGTTCTCTATAAATCTCAAAGCATGTTCTCTGTCCATTTGTGATAACTAAAGCTTTGTTTTGGATGTTGTCCCAGGTATTACGAAACCGGGAGTATTAAGCCTGGAGTGATTGGAGGATCAAAACCAAAGGTCGCCACACCCAAAGTCGTTGAAAAAATTGCAGAGTACAAACGCCAAAATCCCACTATGTTTGCCTGGGAGATCAGGGATAGACTCCTTGCTGAGCGAGTGTGTGACAACGACACCGTGCCCAGCGTCAGTTCAATTAACAGGTAAAGGTCTGCCTGGTCCCGGGGAGGGACGCTCCTCGACGCGCTGCCGCTGAATCCCCCTCGGCCGGTCGGGCTGGGCCTTTTGTGCTGTTTGCAAGAAATGCAGCTTGATTGTGCTTCCCTGACGTGTTCGGGGCTGGGGAAGAGCTGTGGGCTCGCCCCCGTGGCAGGTTCTGCCGCTGCCCTTCCTTCCCTGCCGTCCTTTTCCCAGCCTGGGAGTTTCACTGCTCGCTGGCAGCGATCCCGCCCGTTTGCTCCGAGCGAGGCCACCTCTCTGCTCGACGGGGCGGGCGTCCAGCGGGACGTTGTGCGGGGCGGCGGTCATCTGGGAAAAGGTGGGGTCTGGGTGCCTGGAGGAGGGCACTCAAGGCACAGGTCTAGGTACCGCTTCTGTCCCCCTGACGCCTGCTCGGTCTTGCTGAAGTTGGCCCAGGGCTGAGCCTGCGTGGCTGGCACCAGAGCAGTTCGGTCAGGAGCCTTCAGGTGCCTCAGCCATCCGCTTGTTACGTGGATGCACTTAAGTGGCCTTTAGTAAAAATGCAGGAGAATCTCAGTCCCGTGTTCAGGGCTGGGCTCGCAGAGGGGTCTGGAGCTTACACTCGCTACTGCCACCTCAGTGACGCCTCCCCTGCTCGCCAGCCTCCCTCTGTCGAAGGATGGCTAAAGCCAGTGTTGAAAAAACCCAGGGAAATACTCTGTTGTGTCTCCAGCCCTGCCAGGCCGATAATGAGGGATTAATGACGGGAAGGCAGAGCGCTGGGGCAGCCTCACGCACACCCGCAGCCCTGGCAAGCAGAGCCCTTTCGTTTTCACTCGGGGTGTGCCCGGCGCCAGGCTTTGGCCTCACCGTGCTGGCGAGATGGTTTTCACTTGTGCGATTGCATGCAAATTCTTTGAATGCATCTAGCTATAAAGTCCCATCTGTGTCCATGGACGTGAAATAAATTGATGCAATATTCTTTTATTGGCTATCCCAACCTGATTTGCATTCATGGAGTTGCCGCTTGAGTAGCCGAGTGGCTTCCCCAGCGCTGGCGGGGAGAGGTGTCTGCCTCGCCGAACGGAACGTTGAGTCACGCGTTCCTGGGTTTTAAGGGCACAAATGGGTCAGTTCCCGCGCAGCCCGTGGTGCTGCCTGGGAGCTCCCGACTCGCCGAGGCTCCGGAGCGGTGTTCAGTAACACGGACGAGGCGTTTTCAGTTTTTATAAGGATCTGAGAAATAATATAGATGCCGGGAAAACTGAAGGATGATGTCACGCTGGCTGACCTCAAGTTACCAAGGGCAAACTCTGCTTCCATGAAAGTCAGCTCGAGCCCCGCCACGTGAGAGGCATCGCTGCCACCAGCAGCCTCGTGTTTGTGTAGCAGGGCTTCCAGCATCCTCAAAAAAAACTATGAAAAAGGCACTCAGAGCTCTATGAAAAAGAGGGATTAAGTAGCTTCCAGCCATGTTTTCAGCCAGTGTCCATATTCTACCTCCCGCTGCATCCCCGTGTGTGCCCACACTGACAGTGTCCACGCATGCACGGCCAGTGCATCAGACGCCCGTTTCATGATCTGCCACCAAGTTATTTAGCTGGAAATCTTGTTCTTTCTCATCTGCGTGACACTGTGGCTAAGGTCTTTTCCTTTCCTTAAAGGTGTGAAACCCCTTTTTGAAAACGCACACGATCTTTTTGAGTCAGTCTGTTTACCCGGAGGATTGTTTTTGCCAGCCTCGGAGAATGTCCTGAGAACCCAGACCAAACCGTCATGAGGAGAAACCTGGAATTCACATCAAAAATACTCGGCTTTAGCCCTAAATCCTCCCAGCTCCACTCTGTGGTCTGTGGGATTTATCCTTCGATTTACAATTAAGTGCAGGCGTCTGTACATGTCCGGGCTTTGCTGGCAGGGCCGTTACAGGCCGCGGGTGCAGGCCTCGGGTCCTGCTCACCGCTGACGCACAGACGGGGGGTTGCCCTGTCGCTGCAGACCTGAACCCCTTGGAGAATCGCGTGGTTGGGTTCCCGCCCTGCTGCAGGGAGGGCGAGGCCGAGCAGTCGACGTTCCCACGGTGGGGAGGACGGAACTGCCACGCTGCCCCCCCGACCCTGATGGGCAGAGGGGGGTCCCCGGGGCCGAGGCGTTCCCTTCGGGGGAGCCCTCGCTGCTCTGGGGCCGGGCTGCACTCAGCGCATCCCCGCTGCAGAGGGTGCCTCGCAGCAGACAAATCTGAGCTGCTGCCCCCCTGTATGAGTGAATAATAACTATTATTATTAATTAATAACTTTAATTAATATTAATAATAGGCCACTCTTCTGCAGCAGGAGCAACTTCGTGTGATTAAACCTTAATTAATCATTGCGATTCGTTTTGCTCAAATAAGCCGAGAGCTGCCCAGCTGCTTCAAAGCGCTGCAGCCCCCGTCCCCCGGAGATGAAGACGTTGATGTGTCAGAAGGCCCCGGGCACCCTTCCCTCGCCGCGGTGGCGTGGAGGTGTTGTGCCGGTGGTCTCCACCCTGCCCGTGCAGGGTCCCAGGTCTTTGGCTGCACGGTGCCCCGCCGAAGCTCCCTTTGATCCCAGCGCTGGGCTGGCTCCTCCGGCCCCTGGCAGGGGGTTTGCTGCCACTGGAGGTCTCTGACACCCAACAGCTCCGCTCTGGGCCGGCAGCCGAAAGCCGACGGACCAACAGACTGAGTCCCTGCCAGCCGCGGAGGGACTGGTGGGGACAGCACCGTGTCCTCTCCTGGCTCGGGGCTGGGTGGTGGTTCCCGTACCAGCTCATCAAGCTGTTTGTTCCTGTGGATGCATCCCCACGCCAGCTCTGTCTCGTGCGTCCCCTCCTCTCCCAAATTCACGGCAGGCAGAAACAGGAGAAGAGTTGTTAGGTAACGGGAGGAGCAGTGCTTTGCGTTGGGCAGGGAGGTGTGCGGGGAGCGGGCAGCCTGCCTCCTGCCAGCCCGTTCCGATTCCGCTGTGGCCGGTGGCAGGGCCGTGGTACCTCGGGAGGCATCTCAGACCACATCTTTTATTTCTTCGCGCTGCCTCGGCAGGTGAGCACTCGCTAGGGAACCTCCCTAGCACTTGCTAGCCACTGCCCTGCATCCTGCAACATAACACAGGCCTTCTAGTTTTTCTACATCTCTGAATTTCTCCTGATTGACATCGTTATAAATCAAGCAGAGGCCGTCCCTAGCGATGACATTGTAGTTACTCAACTTTTAAGATCAACATGTAATTCATCACGTTTTTGTTTTAATGTTAATTTGGCTAAGCAGGTCCTTTTCCGAGGCATCTGAGTTGTTCAGCAGTGTGAGTACCCAGGGGACAACCTGGCAAACGTGTCCCCGCACCCGGGGCTGCAGATCGCAGCCTGCGGGGACATCTGGGCCGGGAAGCGCCCAGCTCCCTGAGGAGGGCGTGCTGCGCCCGATGGGCGCCCAAATAGCGACGGGTGTTTGGTTCCTGGGGGGTGAGGGTGAGGCCCTCAACGGCACTGAACGCTGCACGTCCCGAGGACGGTGCAGGAGTCGGTCACACAATGGGCTGGAGGCAGAAACACGGTCCTGGGTCTGCCCGCCAAACTTTGGTGTTTCAGTGGGTGATGGGATAAAGGCAGAAAGGCATTTCTGTATTGATGTAGGTGACCTGAATGGAAAAAACAGTGTCTGATGCCCCCTGCCATTGCAGGCTTGATGCTAAGCAGCCGTTTCTTTTCAACCACACACAGGATCATACGGACGAAGGTGCAGCAGCCACCCAATCAGCAGGTCCCAGCCTCCAGTCACAGCATAGGTACGAAAAACTTTTTTTTTTCCCCCCTTAATATAAAAAAAAAAAATAGCATAATGGATTACAAATATTCTAAAGAACTTTTAATCATTCTTATGGACAGATAATTCTGCATAAAACACTTCAGCACACGTGCTAATGCGCCTTCTTTGTCATTCTCCAAGGGCTGAACATAGTAAATGAATTTTATAAATACTGCTAAAAGGTTTTGAATTTTACTGATTATTATGATAAATAGCTTTCACCATGAGACAGAAAATTGAAATCTAAACCAAAAAACCCCCACTAATGGGGGTCTATAGAATGTCAGATAATTAAAGTAATAAATCAAGAAAGGGATACTTATTCATAACATTTTCTGCATCATTAGTCAGTAAGTAGTTTTGAATGTGTTTTTTTCATCTATCAACCATCCCTTCCATAATTCTTTGTGCACTTGCAGTCTTGAGTGAAGAGGTAGCAAAACTTTTCTAAACTTTAATCCAGCCGCAGCTCGGCAGCGCTGTGCCCCAAGGCGGGCCGTGCCGGTGCGGGGGGTCCCTGGGGGGTCGGCCCGGCTGCCGGGGTGTCCTCAGCCCTTCACGAGGGTGACGGTCTCATTCCGGGGGGGCTGCTCGGGGGGCTCCATCGGGGCTCAGGGGCTGCTCTCTTTTTGTTCTTGTTCTGTGAAGGCTGCTGGGGCACGGGTAAGCCCTTGCTGTGTAGGCGGGAGGGAGGTGGGATGGGGGTCCCGGTTCCTCTCTGCCTTTGTACCGCTGCCGGTGGAATGGGGAAATGGTTTCTGCCCCCACCCTTGGCAAGGATGGGGCGCAGAGCCTGGGTGCAGAGCTGCGTTGACTCTCGGGGCTGGTCTGGGAAATCACATCGCAGCCCCGTGTCCTGAGCCTTTATCTCGGGGAAACGCCAGAACAATCCCAGAGGAGGAAAAACATCCCTCACTTCGCTGCCGTGGCCTAAGGGCCGCCTCTCTTCGAGGAGAACGAGAAATCTCTTGTGTCAGGGCTTGGGGCTGACGGAGGCGGGGGCACTGGGGGTCGTGCTATGGCCCTGCAGAACCCCGGGGCGCTCAGGGCCTGCCGGTGCTTTTTGGGACGCAGGGACCTGCCCGCACGGGCTCAGCCTCTGAGCGGTCGGAGGTGGCAGCAGTGCTGCCTCCTCTGCCTCGGACTCGCGGCGTCACGTAGACAGGGCATCTGCCGACATCCCCAGGCTCGGGTGGGCTATGGTGAATGACGCCCCCTCATCTGGGCGCAGCCATCTCTGTTAAAGCTCGGGGGGCTCTGTTAAAGCAAAGTGGATTTAATTCATATTTTGGGGAGCCTCAGGGCCTTTCAGCCATGTGTCCCACCCCCTGGGCAAGACTGGGGTCTTCCCTGGCCCGGTGGCTTTTGGGGGGGCTGGTGCTCGTGCTGTCGTGCCCGCTGACCGCCCGGCCTTGCCTTGCAGCCTCCACGGGGTCTGTGACCCAGGTGTCCTCCGTCAGCACCGACTCGGCCGGCTCGTCCTACTCCATCAGCGGGATCCTGGGCATCGCCTCCCCTGGCACCGAGAGCAACAAGCGCAAGCGGGACGAAGGTAGCGGGAGGTGTTTTGTGGAGGGGGGTGGGCCGATGCACGGCTGGGAGGGTGGGACGGAGATGGGGCAGACGTGTGCGTATGTCGCGTGGTGCAGCTGTGGACGGCCCCTGTCGGCATCGCCGTGGTGGGGTTTGGCGCCGTTTCGGCAGGACCTTGCCACCTTGTCGCCTTCAGCGTGACCCTGTGGCCAGAGGTGGAACCGATTTGAGGAGCAGGGACTTGTCTGGGTGTTTCAGAAAGCACCGGGGGTGTGTCACAGATTTTAACCAGACCCTCCTCCCGACTGGGAACATTTCCCTCCAGCCAGTGGAAAGGGGCAGAATCACCATTGTGTTGACTCTGTGGCCACCTAAAATGTAAAATGTCGGAGAGGTGTCCCCATGCACAAAGAGACGGAAAATTAACGGCAGAGCTGTCTGCCATGCCGGTCCCCTTGCACTGGGCAGAGTTTGTCAGGCTGGGAGTGGAAATGAGCACGGTCTGGTTGGGGTTGGGCATTACCAGCACTCCTCAGATCCGCTGCAGGGTTTATGGTTCTGTTTCGTTCGGCATCCTGGGCACTTTCCTAATGAAAACACTGCTTTGGGGAGAAGGATGCTGGGAGCAGAGCAGAAGGGAAAAGACAAGAAATTCTGTGTTTGTGTCTTATAAAAGTGCCTTTAATTTAGAGCATCAGTTTTGCTTAGGGAGAGCTTACAGCGGGGAGTTGAGGCGAAGATGTGTTTGTGGTTGTGGAGGGGACACTGGAACCTTACCGGGGATGCTGTGGCTGTGGAGGGGTGTCCGCCTGCCCCGTGGCAGCACCGGTGGCCTGGGCGTCCCCCTTACTCTTGGCGGGGTGATGCTGTCCTGCCTGCCAGGTCGGGCTCCTGCCCCTTGCTCTGGAGCACCCCGGCTCCTGTGTGGTGGGTCCCTGTCCCTGTGCCCCCCACTGCTCCCCGGTCCCCCCCGTGGCCCAGCCCCAGGGGGATGGAGCAGGCAGCAGCTGTAGTGGCATTAACCAAACCCCCGGGGAAACGCGGCCAAAATGGGGTGAACAGCCTGGCACCCAAGCGGATGCACTGGTGGAAACGCACGGTCAGGTCACGGAGCAGGGCTTGGTTTTGCTGAAACTGGGGGGAAAACCTGCAAGGGGTTTGTGGGGCCAGTTTCAGGCACGTGGGGACTGGTCTGATGGTGAGAGTACAAAACCCCACGCTGAATATGCTGTTGTTAGTTAACTGCCATCATGCATCCGATACTTTTTTCCCAAATCAAGGCCACAAGTGCATAGATCAATATAAGCATTAAAGCAGGTAGGGCAGAAATTTTGTATTTCTATCAGCCAGGTCAGAAGAGAGGTCACCCGTGTTGAAGCCACGCAGCTCTGTCACAGCCCTGTCCTGAAGCACCGGTTCTTGGCTGCCTGCAGTTACAGAGGGCTCTGGTTTAATTGCAGAGAAAAGAATTAAATGTTTCCTTGGAAAGATCAGAAGCAGAGCTGAGAAATTCCCCAGCTTTTGCCAGTTTGCATTTAGAAGAGAGCACGTGATTTCTAAAACAACCCCCGTCGTTTTGGCAGGATGAGTCATGATTTTCGAGCTGGTAAGCTGGACAGTAATGCTGTCCTCAGCAGACCATCTAAACTGCTTTTATAATAGGCTTAGGGCTGCAGATTTGGAGAGGCATAAACAGCTACTTCAGTGTCTTTGTCTACTTGAGGGGATCCCCAGGAGTGTCCATAACCCCCCCATCCCGCTCAGCACAGGGTCCCTCTGCACAGGCGGGCGCGAGGTGCCCATGGAGGCGTCCCAAGGCCGCAGGGGACGGGGAGGTGGGTCATACCTCCCACCCTCTACTGTGAAAAAGCGAAGCGTGTCATCCGATTACGGCCTGTATCATGATGCAGATGCACAAGGGGGCAGAGTTAACTTTACCATTTCCCGACTTCGGAGAGCCGGCAGGGACCACCTCCGCGGCGAGCCCCTTGCCTCATGTCTTTGGCCGTGCCACGGTGTTTCTCCGCAGCGGCTGGGAGGTGCGTGTGCCTGCTGCTCCTCCCTGCGTGCGTCTCCCGGAGCCACGGGCTGTGCCGTGCTCGGCCAGTGGTCCTGGCCCCCCTCACCCGGGGAGAGAAACGGGGTGGACTCACCCCTCCGGCTTCCAGCTGCATCGGGCGCTCGGTGTGATTCATCACCCGGTTTTGTTCTCTTCACTCTTGACGTTTTTTTAGCAGATGTCACCAGTCTTTAACCCAGTGGGGAGCTTGCTGGGTAACAACAGGGGCAAACCAAATCAGACAGTCTTTTATTGGTTTATATAGCTGAAGGTGTCATTTTTTTCCTGGTTGTATTACGGACTCAGAGCAGATGTGCCTTGGTGGGGGACCGGCTGTTTTCACTCGTGGTTAAAGGACATGCTCCTGGAGACTGACACACGGGGCGGGTGGTTCCCTGACAAGGCAGAGATTCAGCCGGCCGCAGATGGCCTCGTCCTCCTCCGCGTCGCGCGGCTGCTCCTTCGCCTGGCCCTGCAGCTCAGGAAAACGCTGTCGGGGTGCAGAGGGGTGGCAGGGCTCTGCAGAACGATCTTTTTGAGCCACCTGCTAGTGAACAGGGTGCGTCAAAGGGAAGCCAAGGGCGGGCAGTGAGACCCCAGTCAAAGCAGGCTGAGTGCAGCCGGCGGCGGTGCGGGGATGGTTTCACCGCGCCGCTTACAGCTCGTCGGGCGGGTGGTGATGGTCCCGTGATGGACACCTGGCTGGGCCTGCCTTTTGGGGAGTGCTGAGCATCCCCCGCCTGGAAGCTGAAGCTTTCTGAAGTGGCACTGAGTGACCCTTGGGTGGGCGAAAGGGACCTGCGTCCCCAGGAAGGTGCAGTCGGTGCGGGGCATGTTTTGGGGATGAGGGAGGTCGCTGGGAGCTGCGGGTGCTCTGGAGGAGGATCTGAGGAGGGGAGGAAGGGCCAAAGCATGGTGAGGCAGAGCTCAGCCTCCTTCTCCCTTCACTCCTCTCCCCTAGACCTTGCTCCCATCCCATGCGATGCAGAGCTTGAGCCCATCGGGGATGCTCCTTCCGTGTCCGTGCCATCCCAGCGGAGGGATCCCAAAGCAGGCAGACGTGCCAGAGGTAGGGATGCGGCTGTCCTCTGGGGTCCCCTCACGACCTGGTGCTGTCTCCGCCGGAGAGCAGCATCTCTCCATCAAAGCAAGGCCGAGCCCAGGACTCCGGCTTCCCCAAGAGCCCCGTGACGGCTGCGGCTCCTTTCAGGCCGTTCACCTCCCCGGAGCGAGGGGAGCGCAGTGGGGGTGGCGCTGGCTGCCGCAAGGATGATCTTGGTGGAGGCTGCACCTCGTGCAGAGCCGTCTGCATGCCAGGCCACAGAGGGTCGAGCTGCTCGGCCTGAGCACATCCCATCTGTACACGAATTTTCCCTTTGGCACAGTCGGTGCTCTGCTCCAGCCGGCAGCCACTGTCAGGGCCGGGGCCTGGCGGTTTGGTTCCCGTACCCTGTCAGAGAGACATGCCCGGTTCCTGGTGTTTTTATGAACAAAATAACTTCCCAGAGGTCGGGAGAATTATGTGAATCCCCCATTCTCATGGTTCTTCTTCGCTTTACTCAAAATGCAAACTGTTTTGTCTTCTGCCCTTACTCTTCCTGTAGTGGAATGTATGTTGTCTGTATGGCACAATGACATAGATGGGCATGTGAGATCTCAGAATTAAGTCAGACCTGGCTCATGTCTTGTTGTGAGTCTTCTACCCACCTGATTCTGCACCCTTAGATGTTCATGTGCTTTTAGCAGCTTGGCCAGTCCAAGACCCGCAGCCTGACTGGTGTAGAAGTGTGCCCGTGCCCTCACTTCCAACACAGGAACACGCAGAAATCCCTGATGCTGGCAGGGGATGGGGGCAATCTGCGAACAGGAGCAGCAGCCAAGACAGGCTGAATCTGTTTGCATACAGGAGTGGTTCCGTAAGTCCAGGGCGCCTGTTGTGTCCCCAGCGCCACATCTGTGCTGTTGAACTAGAGACCAAAGTGTTGGTGCGTGGGCACAGACTCCAGCCGGCCCAGCCCGCTACGGTTAACACCGCCCCGGCATCGTTTCGGTGTGTGCCAGCTGGCGTCCGCCCGGGCAGTGTCTGCTCAGGCGGGGTGGGCAGCACCCCCCCGCCCAGCTCGGGTGCAGCTGTGGTGACACGGAGGGTGCGAAGTTTCCTCGCAGGGACACAGGCTGTGCTGGACCCGGTGGCCTGTTTACGTCCCTCGTGCAGATGCAGCTGTTTAGGGCAAAAAGCGACATGCAGCAATGAGCATCTCACCGCAAACCGTCAGCCCGGCCCTGGCCCCGGCCAGGAAACGCCGTCGGGAGCAAAGGGAGCAGGACACCCTCCGCAAAGCAGCGTGCATGAGGCGAACGTCTGCTACCCGCCCACCCCTGCTGGCTGCAGGACAGGTTTGGAGGATTTAAGTACCTGCGCCGAACAGCTGCACAGACCGTATTTCAAATTCAGGGGTATAGAGTCTTCTCAGCGATGGAGGCATTTGGGGAATTGAAACCAGTGTAGCAGGAGGCCTGCAGTTGTACGAGCCGTTTTGTTTCCATTCTCACCAACCATAGCTCTGCGTTGCTGTCAGCATCTGGTGTGATGATGTCGGTGCTCGTGCCTTGTTTTCTCAACTGAACTCGTTGAAAAGTGCCTTGCCTTTAAACACAGACTTGATGTACTGGACGGCGTTGGGGTCACAGCCTCGAGGGGCGGGCACGCGAATGGCGGTGAGAAGAAACCGGGGGGTGGGTGCAATCCATGCCCGTAAAACAATCCGACGTGACAACCCCCACGTTTTCACACGGGGACGCCCCGGGTTGGGCACGTCCAGGCTGCCCTGACCCCGCGGCCGCCCGAGGCTGCCGGGTGTGTTTCTGCCGGTGCCAGCGTGGAGACGCTCGAGAGTGGCCGGGGAAGGGCTTTGCACGGACAAATGTGGACGTGAGCTCAGCGTGTCAGTGACACGTCTGGGGGAGAGTGAGAGACCAGGAAAAGCAAAGCAAGCATGACCAAACATGAGCAAGGACTAATAATACAGGCAGTATTTCTGCATTTCTTGTCTTTCCTCCGTACCAGGCCCACAAACTGTTTTCCCAGCAGGACAGAAACAAGGAGCTACACTCACAGCTGGGCAGGGGCTTGCAGGGCTGTGGGTACAAACGCCTTGAGGCTGCACAGCAGACTGTCAGCAGCCTCAGAAGGGAGCCCAGCGCCAAGTAGGTGCTGCTGGACTCTTCTGTCATCGCCCCTTGTGGCTGAGGGACAGCGTGGCTTCCAGGGCATCTCCTCTAGGAGGTTGCTGGGAAGTCTTGTAGAATTCTTCTTCCCTTCGGTTTGGCTTCACTTCTTTGGACACCAGCACCGCAGCTGGTACCCAGCGTCGCCGAGTGTGGTCAGGTGCAACGTCGCAGCTCTGTGCCCCGTGACCTGCTGCGTGGGACATGGGGCACGTTAACCGTGCTCAAGGGCGTCCTGCTGCCCTTGTCTTATGGTGGAGACAAACATCTGCCTGTTCTGACCTCTTGGTCCCACTGTCCTGCCCGTGCCCTCTCCTGCCTGTTATAAGGAGAGCCCTGCCAGCCACGGGGTTAGTTGTGAGCGTGTAAACCCCTATTTCCAATTCTCCATTAATGCAAAGTAGATCTCAGTGTAGCTTCCCTGACAGTGGAGGATCTTTATTCTTCTGTTTTTGAGGGCTGGGATGGGCGACTCCTTGGGCCACTCATGGGTTTCTCTTCCTGGGAAGACTTGGGTCCTGGCTTTGTGGGTGCTCTCGGGTACCACTCATCCCAGGACGCCTCTGGTGAGATACTGCTCTGGTGTGAAAGCCCTCCCCTCTCCTGAGCAGGGGTTGGGATCTCCACCCACTCCAGACTTACTCCTTGGAGTTTTCCTGAACAGGTTTAGGCACTTTTGGCCCATGGGGTTTGAGCATACCCTGGGGGAGGACTCATTGAGTGAGGGGTGACGGCACTGCCGAGGACCGCAGGGTGCTGGACGGTCACTGGTGTGGGGGTGCGGGAGCTGAAGGAGCCCACGGATGTGTTTGTGCTGCCCGTCCACGCTCCAGGGCATCATCAGGAGGAAAACACACACTGCAGCTGGTGGGTGGAGGAGTTCAGTGCAGAAATTATCCACTGGCGAGGTCCCATGTTGACAGAAGTGCCCGTGACTGGTCTCACCCCAGATGAGGACCTGAGCTTGAGAGGACGTGGTAGATCGATGTTGTCCTCTCCAGCTCTTCCTTGGGGCTTTTTGCATCGTGGAAGTGATGTGCAAAGGGCTGCAGCCTTTGGGGGTCCGAACCATGAGTGGCTGAAACCAGAAAGACTGTAAGGGGAGAAAATTAGGAGGTTACAGAGAAAGCAGTAGAAACTTGACCGTTACGATGCCAAAGTGCCCAACTGCAAGGCTGGTGCAAAGGGCTGCGCAGCGGGGAGCAGAGGGAGCGGAGGGGGGGCCCGGCCGTGCCTCCTGTTCTGCTCCGCAGGGGCGATGCCTGTCCGGAGCACGGGGGGTGCGGGCACAGATGGGCAGGAAGAGGCAGTGGAAAAGTGCATTAAAAATCAGAAACTGGAGTCTGCGTTGGGGCGGGGGAGGCAGGTGGAGTCACCCAAGTCCGTTCAGAGGTTAAAGAGGAAGACACCCCCTCCAGAGTCCCAGGGAAGTGCTGGAGTTTAATAATTTCTAGGCCGGCATCAGCAGTGCTTACTCACTGGAGTTGTCTTTACTCCTGGGGATCGCCCCAGTGACTATAATGAGATGAAGCCTTTGAAGGGAGTGAGGTTCCGCAGGGTCAGCAAGTCCTGATTTGAATTTCTCCTGCTGATGCAGGTTGTCCTTCACGTTCAGGGATCCTTTCCCAGTGCTGCAGAGTGGGATGAGCTGTTTGTCCCATCAGTTCGTTAGCTCCTCGGAAGAGGCGTCTTTCCCTCACCACATGGACACTGAAATCATCCTTTTAGAGCTGGATCCGGACTTTGCTGGTTACATTGCAGTGACGGCTTCATCTGCGCTATAGCCAACGCACTCTATGGCTTGGTGGAGGTTTTACGTTTTTTTTTTCAATTTAATCGAAAGCTTTTTTTTCCTGAGTCCTTGGATATAATTTCCCACAACACCCAGGCTTTTCTGTTTTGCTTTGTTTCACTCTTTGTGTTTACTTTTTTGTGCCTTACATGGGGCATTCTGGATGTGCTGAAGTGGCAACAGCCTCTGGCCACGCTGGTGGTTTGACACCAGCAGTGACGGTGTCACCGCGGATGGTGGAGGGTGTCTGAAGGAGGAGTTGGACTCCCCCAGGGTGTGAGGCTAAAACTGGGTGTTCCCAAGAGCCACCCTCCATCCATGGGGTTTTTGGTGCTGATCCAGTCATCCCAGACATTAATAAGTGTAGCTCAGCTGGCACAGGATTTCTCTTTGAGGGAAAGAGAGTATTTTGACATTCCTCATGAAATTCTAGGGGAAAAAGAATAAATGTGGGTCAGTTCAGATCTCAGCTAAGGCAATGTGAAAATGGTGTAGTCTGGGTTTCTGAGGAAGTTCTGCATGTCTAAACTCACGAAAATGAAACGAAAAGCCGTTTCAGACGGAGCTGTTCTGCTGTTTGAGGGTGATGCATGAGGCAGGATGGTGGTTTTGTGGGGAGGGAAGGACCAACCTCTGCGCAGCCGGGTGATGGAGCCTGCGGGCTGAGCTCCTCCTGGGACAGATCCCTTCAGGTCCGCAGGCCAGTGGAGCATCCCACGCTCTTTGCCGTCAATGTGCTTCCCCGCGTCCCCATGACGCCCCGAGCTGCGAGCGTGCTGACCCCCCCGGGGCTGCCCGCACCGCTGCGCTCCGGGGCACCGGTGCCGGTGAACAGCCCCTTCGGGGTCTGGAGGGATGGCCTGGGCGACGCTCACCCGGGGGGGTTTTATGTGTTCACAGCTCAGCGCAGGAAAACCCCCCACCAGCGCGGCTGCCCTCTCTGAGCGAGCGGGTTACTGCCTGTCTTGTGCGCACGTCAAGCGTGTTTGTCACTTTTCTCCTAATGCAGTCCCCGGGGCCCCTATTTTCTAGAGAGCTCTCCTCCAGCTCCGGGGTGAAGCCCTGCCGGTTTGCCACCAGTGCCTGTGGAGCGGGGATTTTCCCGGAGCTATGTTAATGAAAAGCCCAGACTTCCACCACTCCTTACAGCCCTGCTGTAGCTCCAGCTGTTCTCATCAGGAGCTGTCGAGTGCTGGATGCTTTTCAAGGAATAACCTCTTCATATAGTTTTAGCTAAAAATCAGTTTAGGGGTAGATGTCTCATCAGATCGTCCTGACGGTGCCAGTAACCGGGGCTGGACAGGATTCTTTTCAGGGAATGCATTTTCCAAAGAAAAAATCGGTTTTGTGGAAAAGCAGGACTTGTCAATTTTGATGGATGTTTGTTATAAATGCTAATATAAAATAAAATAGAAAGGTCGTGAGCAAGATGAATCATTCTGGTTTTATTGAGAAATCAGTAGAATCCAGAGAGGAGGGAACACGGAGACGCAGTTACGGTGTGTGTGTGTAGCTGTGTCCACACAGGGCAAGTACGTACACACCTCTAGTGTCCCTGTCACTTACAGATGTATAGGCAGAGGGAGGCGGTAGAAGTTTTCCCTTAGGTTGGATATATTATGTTATTCACAGACTTTCACAATCAGCTTTCTGCGCTGTAAAGGATGGTAGCGATCTCTGAGACAACTGAAGAGCAAACTCGAGATGAGAAAAGGTTGTTGTTCAGGTTTCTGCTGGAGCACTGGGTTATTTCTGTGCCTTTCCTTCAATCGACACCCTCGAGCAAGGCGTTTCTGTGAGAGCAGGGCTGCACGCTTCACGTGGCAACATCCGACGCTGGATTTTTCCCCCTTTTTCTCCCTGTGCATAGATCCGCAGTGCTCGGGTCAGTCAGAATACATTGTGCTGTTAAAATAAAGGCTTCAGCTTCAAGCATGTGAGGGGAGCTCTGGGGAGCTGCAGCGGGCTCAGCCCACGTTTACCCTGGAAGAGAGAGATTTGGCCAGTTCCAGACGGTGCTTGGAAACGCACCGGGGCTATTCCCACATGAAGATCCAATGCCAAAGCATTAAGTAAGTGATTTGGCACCTCTGTGGTGGCAGGAACTCTCCGAGTATCACGAATCTCTGCGCCAGGCTTCCTCTGTGCTCCCTGGAAGCGGTGAGGGCTTTCCCACCGCCTTGTCCCGACTTGCACGCCGGGGTCTCCGTCCCACCTCCCGGCTCTGCTCTTCTTCCTGGGGGAGCAGCAAACTGAGCTCTCCTGCGCGTGACGGCGGGTTAGCTGCCTTCCCCGTGGCTGCACGAAATGCAGCACTAGTGCCAGGATTATCCTGTAGGACTGAAAGCCGCTGCGGGCGTACTTGGTGCAAGATTTGGTTCGAGCTTACTGAGGCTTTAAGGTCAGAACTATTTTCTTGGCTGAAATAACAAACTCCCAAAATCCTGAATGATAGTGGAAAAACACTTTTTCTGTTGGTGCTTCGGGAAGAGACAGGGTTAATATTTTAAGCTGTAATTGCTGTTGTTGCCAGTCGGGAGGTTCCTGGTAATCAGACAGTGCAAAATCAGTGAGATGCAGAAAATGAAGGTGTCTTGAGACTGGAGGTTTTCTCCAGGTCAGTTTTTGTCTGCCGTGGCCTTTGTGTATACTCCTTGCACCAAGGGTTACCTGTTGCTGCAGGTGGTTGTTCAGTGTTGACCGAATCCTGACAATTTTGGCCGGTCCTAGTATTTTCAGAATAGTCCCATCGTTTCCAAAGCAACCCCATTACTGAAGAAACCCGGGAAGGAGACACAAGACAGGCTGTGGGATTATTTGCACCATTATTTGTGTAGCTGAGAACTGTCAGCACGAGGTTAATGGTTGGACTAGGTGATCTTCAAGGTCTTTTCCAACCGAGATGATTCTGTGATTCTGTGCTGGAGCACAAAAACCGGGGCAGGGGTTGTTCTGGTGTGGAACTGCAGGTGGAAGTGGGGGTTGACGTGTTTTGCTGCCACCTCTGAGGCACGGGCAGCCTGTGCGTGCCCAGCGTGGTCTGGGGTCCCGGGCATCCAGCAGCCCAGGCAGGGCAGCAGCAGCCATCAGCAGCAGTCGGCAGGAGTGTGACATCCAGAAGTTTTGCTGATAGACAAATCCCTCCTTTTTTTTTTTTTTTTTTTTTTTTTTTTTTACTTGAGCGGACTTTGCCAATGGAAATGAGTTTCATCTTGTTTCCCCACTTCATATTCATCTAGGCTTTTTTTTTCTCCCTGTACCCCTGGATGGTTGCCCTGGGTGGTTTGAGGTTTGTTTCCCTGCAGTCCAGCTCCCCTGTCGTGACAGGACTCTGCTGCTGACGCACCCCACTGGTAACTCTGGAGCGACTCAGGTTCAGAGCCACAGCTTTTGCTTTTCTTCATGGACCTCATGTGTGTAGATGGAGGTGCCTGCACAGCTGCTTCCTCATTTTCATGTGTTCTCACTTCTGGGGCAGCGACCATCCACGTAACGATGCCCCTGACTTCAGAGATGGGAAGGTCAGTCGAAGTGCTTGGACTTCTGAAAACAACTGATGTCTTTTCTTCTGGCAGATGCCTAGAAAACTTGAGTGTGGAGTTTCCTCGTGTTTTATCTCCTCTGAGAATCTGCTGGGGGGTGTTTGTAGTCAAAATATACCTGTGGTAATTACTTTAGGGTTATGGCTCTAGCAGGAGACTGATTTTCCTTTGTTGCTGCAGTTCCACGTTACAGGTGGAGATAGAGTCCAGGGATCTTTAGCTGAGGTGTCTCACGCTGAGAGGAAATCCAGTGAAAATCTCCTACCAGCTGGGCACTGATCTGCCTGATTTGTAGCATGGCAAAAGAGACATCTACAGCAGAGGTCGGGGTGTTGTAAATCTGTCAGGGAATAACATCAGCGAAACACGATGGTTTTCAGGCCACACGGACGCTCCATTTTCATTACACAGCTTCCCTGTAGCCACGTACCAGGGTGCTGAAGCAGTGAAATGTCTGAAGGCTGCCTCTGCTGCTTTCTGAATTTCCTTGGTTGCAGGCTGGGGAAGGATGTGTGGCTGTTGCCAGCACGTACTTTGTTCAGAAACTCTCTGCAGCCCTGTTGTTGTGGTTCTCCAACACCTTGCAAGCAGGCACAGAGCTGAAGGAAAGTCCTTGCAGCGCTTCAGAGCTGCTGCTGAGCAGAGCAGGCCACCTGCTGTAGGGACGCTGTTCTCGTGGGAATGATGGCGTCGGCGGGGAGGTGCTTCTTTCCAATGCCTTACACAAGTCAAATCAACTTTTAGTCAAAAAAGTGACGGAAGCCGCCTTGCAGAGATGTCTGGAAGAACAGCTTTGGCTGGGTGTTGGCCATCTCAGGCGGCAGAGCTTGGTCTCTCCTCCTTGCAGCAGTAACTGGTGGGGCGCTGGGTCTGGCCTGGTAGGCTGTTGCATTGCCCTGGGGAGTGGGAGCTGGTCCTGCCTCCACACCACCGCCTCTGGTGGTCCGTGCCCTCGTCACCTCGTCACCTGGCGCGGGAGAAGGCGCAGCCCCGAGGGAGGAGCTGCCCGGCAGCGGTGCACGAGCGCACGTCGAAGGCCTCGAGGTGGCTGAGCATTTCAGGTGAAGAGACCGGAACGTCTTTCATTGACCAAACACCCTCCCGCCCCCCACCCCGTGATTTGGAGCAATTACTGTTGGACTTTGTGGTCAAGCTATTCCTTCTGGTTTTGCTTTCCTTGGAATATAATTTTTCTGCAGCTGCTGTCTCTGGGCCATTTGCACGTCAGATCGTTCTTTGGGAGGTCTCATAACGAGCACTTGTCACAGGCCCTGGCGGGCTGCAGCTGCCTGAGCGCCCTGAATACGGTTCATTGGAGTTGGACAGATCTTGTGGTGGAGGCTTGTGAAAAATTCAGATCCTTCAGCTGTGGTACTACTGCTCTCTTGACGGTCTGATATAAGGGCTCAGTGTGCGTGCCTGAGCACAGGCAGCTGGTGCAGCATCTTGCGTGTTAACTGGAAACCCTTTGGCGATGCCCACTGGTTTGGGGTTGGAGCCTAGCAGAGTGGGGGTGGGCACATTCCTGCTCCCTCTGCTCGGCCCGTGCTCGGCTGGGGCGAAGGGAAGCCCCCAAACCAACCGACAACTCGTCTCCCCGGCTCAGAGACCATGTTCGCTAGCTCCCGCCGCTGGAGCGAGCTCAGGAGCCTCCCGCCGTGCCAACGGGGCTCCTCTGCATTTCCTCCCGCCCGCCTGTAATGGATTTTACACCTGAGTGGTTGTTTTTGGTGGTACAATTCCTACCTGTCCCAGATGGGACATTTTGTCTCTTGTTACAATTCACAGAGCTAGACGGGGCTGCTGGTTTCATGCTGTGCAGCATCGACACATGATGCCCTTGTAAACATTACTGTCAGCAGTGGCAATTCCATCTCTATTGTCCCAATAAGATTTCATGCTTGACAGTGCCTGACTTTTTTTTCTGAAAGTCGACTAATAAGAAATAGTCATGTAGCGGGTTTTTCCTTCTCTGATTCCTCAGTTTTCCAGTTGTTTCCCTGAGAACTGGCACCCAGCTGTCTCTCCTTGTTCTTGCCCAGGTTTCCTCCCAGGCAGGAGGATGCAGGAGGTGGCATTTCTGGAAGAGTGAGGTTTTGTGACAGAGCAGAGCCTGTCTTCTCCTACCTGGCCCCTGCTGGGGGTTCAAAGAACAATCCTCATCCACCGTGGCCATGGCTGGAAATGGGGAGAGTGGCCAAGGCCTGCTGTGGGCCACTCCCAGGATGGGAGGAACATAATTAGAGACGTGTCTGAATCCAAGGAATGGGTTTTTGGAGCTGCTTAAGTGTGTGGCTTTGAGTTTTGCATTTGTGTAGCTCTTCAGGTTTACCCGTTCTCCCTCTCCCTCCATGCGGACCCAACCCTTGTGCAGAGAAGGTTTGATCACCACAGCACCTTAGTGGGCCCGTTTGCTTTAAAGAGGGAGGTCAGAGTGTGAGGATGCTGAGAAATCTGCCCATGGTTCTCCAGCAACTTAGTGTCTGGTGAAATCAGTGTAAACCTCTGGCACCTCTTGGTCTTGTTCCCATTTGCCAGGTCACCCTTCCAGAGCCCCGTCACAGCCGAGGTAAGTTCCCCCGTACGCTCCCTCTTAGGGTGCCGTGGATGTAAACGGCGCTGCTGAACCGGTGGCTTGACTCCAGAGTATGAAACTGTTGCTACTTCACCACTCTGTGGGTGAAAGATTTGTTTGGTGGTGTGGTACCCACACGTGGGTCCCCTGGCCACTGCTGGGGTGGGAGACGACCCCAGCCGATGGTGGCCACCAAGGACAAGTTCTCGCCAAGCTTCCCGAGATGCTCACCTCCTCCTTCCACCCCCGGGCCCTCTCCTGTGGCGTTTCCTCCAGCAAGGTGGGGGCTGTGGGAGCAGCTGGTGGCACTGTCGGGCAGGGGAAGCTGGGCGCAGGCAGGGGGGCTGCCCGCTGCACGTTGATGGCGAGCAGAGGGGGACGTTGCGCCGCAGTGGAGGTTGCGATCGCGGCCAAACCCGTCTCACCCCGCTGAAGCTGCCAGCACTGTCCTCACTTCTGGAGAGACACAAATCTTCCTGTGCAAGCTGCGAGCTTCAGCGTCGCCTTGCACCGCCCGCCACGGCACCGCGCCTGCTGTGCACCCGTTTGTCACCTTGGAGATGAAAATGAGCCCAAATCGTTAATCTCTGTTCTGTCCTGTGGCTCGCCCAGCCGGGAGGCTTTCCTCACCTCTGATATTTAAAAAAAAGTAATGGTGCTGCTTGAATTTGCTTCCTGACGCCCATGCTGAGTTTGTAAGCCGGTCACATCTAACCAGTTACCACAAAATTGATTCTGGAGCCTTCTGTTTAGAAACCTGCAAGGTACATCCCAGGCAATCACGCTATCTCCGTCAGGCACTGAATGAACCAGTCAATAATCACCATTGCAAAGGGTGCAGAGGTCTTTCCTATTACCCTTGATATTTCTTTATGAGCATCTCTGCATAGGGAATAGCTGCATGGATGGACAGATGGAGTATAGATGGTCGCTCTGCACGCGCATACGTGTAGCATATCAGTGTGTATACAGAGATAGTTCTAGGTACGTATACACGTGCTGGTGTGTTCCCTGTAGCTCATTTTCTTGCTTTCTGAATATGTCATTCAAACACACGGGCCCAGATTTTCAAACCAGCCTTAGCTAAACCCGCACAGCTTCTGTCCAGAGCCTTGTTGTGGAGATTATTACAACCACCGTGGCAATCGCCCTGGTAGCTGGCAAGCCCAGAATAAACACACCTGCTTCTTTCTAAAGCACCAAAGAATTTCTGGATGTGCTGCAGACAATTTATAATGGGTGGGACTTTGCTGATCTTTGCTACATTGCAGTGTGTTCAGTTAGTGTCCTCACTTCACCAGAGGGGAAACTGAGGCACCAGCGGCTGAAAAAGTCTGGCTACGGGCTGCTGGCAACGCTGTGGAAGAGCCAAGGCTTGGAGTCAGGTTTGCACAGACCCAGTTCGGGGCTGCCCTTGCGAGCCACACCAGCACATCTCCGAGTGTCCCAGTGAGCCCCACCTGCCCTCGGAGGACCCATTGTCCGAGGAAGCCGTGTCTGGATCTCACGGGAATCCTCTCTGACGCCCACCCCAACCAAAGAGAAGCGGTGGCCTGACCGGCAGAGCAATGTCTGTTTTCGGGTTGATGTGATCCGGGGGTGGGTGTCGTGCTTAGCTGGAGGAACGCGTGCGTGTGGGGACGTGTTTGCCGTCACGTTGTACCTCTGTGTGCCCCGTGCTCCACGCATGGACCGAGTGTGTGTGCACAACACAGGGGAGTGACGGGATGCCTACGCGAGGGCTCCCTCCACGTCCGGAGAGGTTGTGACTGATTTTGTTGGGCCGTTTTCACGGGCTTGTGCTCTCCCCTGCTCTCCCGGGGAGGTCTCACATGCCGAAGGTGGTGTGGGCATTTGGGGCAGGCGTTGGTCCTGGCATCTGGGAGCTTCACCTCTTCACCATGGGTTAGCACCTGCCTCTTTGTTCTGGTGCAGCCGCTGGCGCTTCCTGGTCATCCCCCAGGTGCCACAAGCGGTCGGCGGGACGAGCAGAGATCTCTGTCAGCAGCCGATGGGCAGAGGAGGCGGCTGCCATGGCAGGGAGTGGGGTGGGCACGCCGTGTGAGTACCGAAACCCGGCTGTCCGGTGGGTTCTGGCAGCTATTAAATCATAAATGGCAATACCAGGTACAATTGCATTGAGATAGCAGAGGTCCTGAGGAGTCCTGATGGGCTGCCGATAGTCGGTTGAAACAAATTGCCCAGTGCTGTGATACCTCAGCTCCCAATAACAGAGGGCAAATGGCCTTCCAGGGGGAGATATAGATTTTCCTTTGAGATATGGAAAGGGAAATAAATTAAATTATGTTCGAACATAGGGTTCTCTCTCTCTCTCTCCCTCTCTCTCCGTCTTTAAGAAAAAGAAGGGGAGAGAGAAAGAAGAAAGGGAAATGGGGGGAAAGAGAAAGAGACAGAAAATAAGCTGCAGCAGGCATTTGCAATTTAATTGATATTTGGCGGCAGGAAGCCAATCAGTATAAGTAAATTGACGTTATAAGATAAAAATAATCGCCTAATGGGATGCCTTCCCCCACGGCTGCAGCAGGCCAAATAAATACGGCATCGCGTGTCGAAGCAGCGTGGCGGCCGTTCCCGGGCACAGCCTGCTGCTGCCGTGCTGGCGGGGCTCGGCGCGGGCTGCGGATCATTTTTATGGCATCTGTCTCCGCTCCCCGAGAGCAGGCAATGAGGGGTTGCGCATTGATTGCCGCTCCAGCCAACGGCGGCCGAGGGAGAGACCGTAATTAATGGCTTTATTTGCCGGAGCACCGCTGAGAACAATCGAGTGTGTTATGGTAACGACTGGTGCCCGCGTTCCGGCGTCACGGGGAGGCCTCGGAGCCCGGCGGGCAGCCCCCGGGCACAGGGCACCTTCCCAAGGGTGTTAGCTTCACATGTTGCAAGTTTCCTTGCTTTCCTGTTCTTTTTCTTAAAAAAAAAAAATAAATAAATAAAGCCGCTTTCATGGGTTTCACCAGGAAGCAGAGCAGAGCAAGCCATCCGTGTCTGTGAACCGCGCGCGGGGTCGTCTTGTGGGCACGGCTCGGGCTGGGTCAGCAGAGAACCCCTTGTGAGGAACCCGCGGCTACGTGTAAAGGTTTGCGTACACGCACGTGCACGTGTGTAAGGGAGAAAAAGTGTAGGCAGTGTGCTTCCTTTCTCTCTAAAGGGAATAAAGTCAAGAAGAGAGTTGGGGAAGTAAAACCGTGAAAAATTATAACGAGCCCCTCCTAGAGATTCTGTAGGGAAAGTGCTCGTCTTTTACTTAACTATTTGCTGTTCATCACAAAGTACAAAGTTGGAGTTACTTTCAGTTTTTGATTAATCAGAATTAATTTGTCTTAAAAAGCCTGCCAATTCCCCCTAAATATTTCTATTTTTTTCTGTTGCAAAGCATTTCAGACAAAAGCTGCAATGGAGAATAGTCATGCCTTGCACAAGTTGTGGAAAACAACTGGAAGAGTTTGCTTATACCTAAAGCACTGATATTATTTAAATACGTGTTCGCTTGCCCCGGTTGTGCAGAGCAGCAGCCCAGTCTCTTGGAGCAGGAACATTTGCACTGGTGATGAGGACAATGCCTGGGGAAGCTCCGTCAACGCGCTGCGCCCTGAGCACGGACAGCAGTGCAGTGAACTGCACCAGAGCGGGGCCTGCCTGGGCCAGAGGATGCTCCTGAAACGGGGGCACGTGGTGTGTGAGGAGGGGCTTGGTCAGCCATGAGGAGTGAGGCTTGCTTACTTTTTAATACTTCTGCGTGTATAAAGATAGATACGTATGGATAGATGATAGGATGTGAGGAAACAGCCTCAGGTTGCACCAGGGGAGGTTTAGATCAGATATTAGAAAAATTTCTCCATGGAAAGGGTTATTAAACATTGGAACAGGCTTCCCAGGGGAGTGGTGGAGTCACCGTGACTCCAAAGACAGGTGGACGTGGCGCTTAGAAACGTGGTTTAGTGGTGGGCTTGGCCATGTGGAGTTAATGGTTGGAGTAAATGATCTTAAGGGTTTTTTCCAACCTCAGCGATTCTCTGATTCTATATGAGTTGATTACTTTATATTTAAACACTAAAATAATTTTGAACCGATGAAACACATGATTTTGCAGCTAAAATAACTTTCATCTGAAAGTCTCAGGATGGCCTTGACATGTTCAGGATTTTCCCCAGCTGGGCTTTGTGTCAGGCAGTTCTTCAGAAACAATCCCCCCTTGTGAGCAAGGTTCAGTTTCAGTCAATCAGTGTTTTCTTACAGAAGAAAAAGTCTGAAAAATTCCCCTGCTGCTGCAGGCTTGCAGAGCAGTCAGAATCGCATCCCCCTGCACTGAGCACACCCGGAGAGGCCAGACCTGCGTCTGCCACGCTCTCAGACCACCACGACTCATTCACTGGAAATATTGTTTGCCAACAGCTGGCTGTTGGGAACAGAGAGGGAACACTCAGGTACAGCAGTCTTCAAAGATTATTTGCCCAGCTCTAGCCACGTATATTCTGTTGTTTTTTTTTTTTTTTTTTTTTCCAACTTTTATTCTTCCTGGAGGAGTGATGCCATTAGCTGGGAGGGGAATAAGAGAGCTTGGGAAAGCTGGTGTGGGTGTGAGCGAGAGGCGGGTCTCAGCTGGTGGAGTGGTGGGGCTGTTCCCAGCGTGTTTGTCACAAGTGAAGCTGCAGGAACAGGCTCACCCGCTCTAGAGATCCTTGGCAGAATTCCTGTGATGCAGCCCCAAAAGTGGCCTGCTCAACCTCCCTCTGAACGAAAGCAGGTTTTGAAATAACAGAAACACGTGCAGTGAGATTCTCCCACACTTGATAAGGGCATCAGTGTGATAAGCCCAGTGCCAGGGGAGTTGTACTCTAGATTGCAGAGTTTACTGCAGGATAAATAATTAATGTTTAGATGACACTAACTGATTACCGTAATTTGCAAAGAGCTACCCTGTTTTTCCTTAAAAGTAAAATATTGGCTGATTAATTTTATTCCGTGTCCAGTGCATTGGAACATTTAAGGCAGAACCATAAAACACGTAGACAGGGAGATGTCATTTTTCTTGGGTCACCCACTGCCTTTTTCACAGACCTGTAGAATCCCAGGTTCAAAGGGACCTCAGAGATCAGCTGGTCCAACCTTCCTTGGCAAAAGCATGGTCTAGACAAGCCCAGGACCCCGTCCATCTGAATCTTAAAAGCGTCCAGGCTTGGGGAATCCACCACTTCTCTGGGGAGATTATTGCAGTGGCTGATTGTTCTCATGGTGAAAAATTTTCCTCCTGTGTCCAGTCAGAATCTCCCCAGGAATAATCCCTGTTACCCCTCGTCTTTTCTACGTGACTCCTTGTAAAAAGGGAAACTCCATCGTCTTTGTAGTCATCCTTTAAATACAGGAGCATGGTGACGAGGTCTTCCTCAGCCTTCTCTTCTCAGGGCTGAACAAACCCAGTTCTCTCAGACTTTCCTCACGTGGCTGCCCATCCCCTGATCCTCTTTGTGGCCCTTCTCTGGGCCCTCTCCAGCCTGGCCACAGCTCTTTTGTGTAGTGGGGAGCAAAACTGAACACAGTGTTCCAGGTGTGGCCTGACAAGTGCTCAGTGGAGTGGGAGAACAACTTCTCTATCTGAGCTGGGGATGCCCTTGCTGATGTAACCCAGCACCCCGTTGGCTTTCTTTGCTGCTGCAGTTCACTGCTCACTCATGTTGAGCTTGTTGTCCACACCAGGTCTCTTTCCACAGAGCTGCTCCACAACCAGGTAGATCCCAGCCTGTGCTGCACTCCCAGATGATGTTTTCCCAGGTGCAAGACCCTACACTTGTCCTTGTTGAACTTCATAAGGTCCTTGTTGGCCGCCTCTTCCCGCCTGTCCAGGTGGTCCTGCAGGGTGGGTCTCCCTCCCGCAGTGTCCGCTTCCCCACTCAGTTTGGTATCACCAGCAAACTCCGTCAGGGTGCAGTTGATCCCAACATCCACTTACGGAGATACTGAACAGCGTTGGGCTCACTATCGATCCTGGGGGACCCCGCTTGTGACAGGTTGCCGTTTGAGAAGGAGCCATTTCCCCCACCCTCTGCTGCGTCTGGACAGCCAGTTCCATCCCCACTGCACGGACACTTGTTTGGGCCAGAGCGCACCAGTTTCTGGAGGAGGAGGAGGCTGTGGGGCGCCGTATCAAAAGCCTTGGAGAAGTCCAGGTAGGCAATGTCCACCGCTTGCCCCGCATCAGCTGAGCAGGTCACTTTGTTGTAGAAGGCAATTGGATTTGTCAGGGATGATTTGCCCTTGGTGAATCCATGATGGCTTTTACCAACCGTGTGTTTCATTTGACTTGTGATGGCCCCCAGGAGTCATTCCATAACTTCCCCAGGGACTGAAATAAGACTGATGGGCCCATAATTTCCTGGATCCTCCTTTAAGCCCTTTTTGTAGATAGGGGGTGAGTCTTCTTCCAGTCTTCTTCCATGACTTCTCAAAGATTACGGAGAGCAGCTGGCCAACTTGCTGAGGCAGGCTTTAGACTGAAGGACTTGGCGGCAGGGTCCAAAGCGGCAATGCTCACACAATTGCAACCGGCTAGGGAGTAAATCAGGCCAGCCCGAGCAGTGACAGATGTTCTGTAGCCACCTCCTCAGAAGAGAACCAGAAGGACAACGACCTCAAGCGTATGCACGCCAATGTGTGCTTTTTGTTGTCTTCTGCGGTTTTGAAAAAGCCGAGAGAGTGCGGAAGCATGAATGCACTGAGAAACCTAAAATAGTGATAATGAAAACAAACATGACGTTTAACTGCCTTTGCAGTTAAAACACCCAACGTGAGAACTTTCCGTGCCCTTGCACATGCTGCAAGCACCTTTCCCCCACCGCAGCCTGCCTCCGGCCATGCCTCTGTGCCAACGGGGACCCCCCGAGATGGAGCTGGGCAACGAGGGGGGTGAGAGCGTGTCCCTGGGTCTGCTGGGGACTCCAACAGGGCCTCATGCCACAGCAACCTGCAGAAGGCTGGCAATGTTGCTGTGAAAGGGTCTCCCCTCGCCTGCCTGAGGCTGTGGGCTGCTCCCCTGTGCCCTCTCCTTCGCCTCCTCTTCCTCCATCTCCTCCTCAGTGTGAAATTAGGTGGGGGTCAGAAACGGTACTGGCTCGGTTTCCCACTTGAGACCTGGCATGGCGTTGCGGGAGCTCAGGAGGGTGCTGAGGGCTGCCGATGTCGGCACGTTGCAGCCTCCACCCCGTTCACACCAGTGCTGTGACCCGTGGGTGCTGGCGCACAGGACCTCGCTCCACGCGCCCCGTCCGCTCGCAGCGCCTCCCGTGTGGGCGGGCAGCACCTCCCGAGTAGCAGATGTGGGAGCCCGGGCGTGGCAGCAGAGCCCTGTGCCCTGCCTTCGGGATGGGGCTGGGGGATGCCAGGGCTTCCCTGTTGCCCCATCCCATCGGTGCTGCCCCTGGGTACCAGTGGGAAACCTTCCCCGGCCGTGGGAGCTGCCAGACCACACTGCGGGCAGCAAACTGTGTCCTGTGCGCTGCGGTGGGCTGGGGACCCGCTCACGGGCACAGGTCGGGCTTCGTCTCACCACCCATTGGCTCCCGTCACCAGTGCTCAGCAGAGGTCAACTCCAGAAACCGCCTCGGCATCTCCTCCAGGAGGGGCTTTGATGGACCTTCCCCATCGTCCACCTCCTCTCCGAGGAGGGCAGGGCGTGGGAAACGCCGCGCTCCGCTCCTGTTGCCGCCTCGGGTGGATGGACGCGGTAACGGCGCCGCGCCCGCGTCCTGGCCTCTGTGCCGGGTGCTGCTTAGGCATGAAACGGTGCCGAGGACACGGGCACGGGGATGCCTGTGGCTTGTGGCCAGTGTGGGAGAGCGTGCCCGCGGCCAGGCAGGCAGAAAGTGCAGCTCAAGGAAGTCGGATGCAGATGCAGCTCTCGGGTGTAAGGAGTAAACAGAAATTTCTGAGGCGTAAAAACCCACATTATACAGCCGTGGAGGATCTTTAAAGGTTAATTTCTCCTGACTAATACATGTGGATAAAATTTATAAAAATACCGTTAAACTTGCACTTTGTGTAACTTGTAAAAACCTGTAGGTGCCCATTATGTTATATTTTATAACGGTGTTTTATTCCGATGTTTTGCATTATGCCCGTAAGCCATTACGCTGAATCCAGGTGAGACATCTCTTTGCTTCGTTGCGAGCGTGCACATTTGCAGGCTTGAGGCCACAGTTCTTGGTTCTGTAAATTGAGGCTGTGTTTAATTTATGCACCAGGAAAGTCTGCGGGTATGAACAGCTTTTTGTGAGTGCTGTTGGTGGGTAATCGGACGGTGCGGACGGACGCACAGCATCCCTCTGCAGCTCACAGCCAGGCTGCTGGTGGAGGGAGCTGCATCCTCCTGCGTCTTCCCCCCTCCTTTGCATCCAGTAAATCCGGCCTCGTCCCCGGTTTGAATGTTTCGCTGGGGATTTGCAGTTTAGGAGAAGCAGCACGGCTGCTGGGGAGCCCTCTGCGTTTCCTCACCATCTTAGGAAGGCTTTCCTCCCCGGGGAGGGCGGGCCTGGGGTTTGCTGCCGGGACGCAGCAGCGCTCTGGGTGTTTCTAAGCTTGGCTCACCCAGCGGGTGGGACATGGCTCAGCCCTTCACTGCTTGTATTTTCTCTGGGTAACTTTCCCAGATTGCGCTTCGTGAAGAGTTCAGGGAGCTAAGTGGAAATTTTGCTTTGCTATTTTAGGCTTGCGTGGAAACATTAGTTCTGACCGAAGCTTGGCGGTCTCTGTCAGGTCCGCGCAGGCTGTTGCTGTTGTGGGGTTGCAACAACAGCCGCTCGCAGTGTGAAAACTTCCCTCTGGCTCCCGTGGGTCCACGCTGTGCTCCGATGTCCGCCGTGTTTCACTCCGCTGGGGTAACAAATACCCCCGAGTTACTGTACTGAGGGTCACTCCCCTTCGCACAGACCCCGTTGGGCTGCGTTTGTGGGTTCTACTACCCCTGTCAGATTTTTGGAGCTGTAAATCCTGTTCCAGTCCGTCATAACCAGAGGGAAGTTTGGCGTTTCCAAAGCTACGCAGAGCACAATTCCATCTGCAGCCTGCGTCAGTCTGTGTCACTCAGGTGTACCTAGAAATGATTTTTTGAAAGAAATGATGAAAGGATGTGTTACGGCATGGTATGGAAGTAGGTATAAACTACATTAAAGTTGCTTCAATGAGCTTTTAACAGCCATTTAAAAACACACTTTCAGCTGGGAGCACATGACGTAAAGTGCGTGTCTTCACAGCGGTCAAAAAGCACGCAGCTTACAAAAACGGATTAGGAAAAGAATCAGTTTCTTGCAATCATTTGTTAATAAACTTGTCATGGCTTATTTTATATATATAATTACTGCAGCTATATCTCTGTTTAAATATTACAGAATTATAAGCCCATTCTTACACCATGGCTGAGGGGTCCTGCTGCCACAGGGCCCGTCCAGGCGCCCACAGTCCCCCGAGGCCCCGTGGGGGTTACACGTGCCCGCTGCCTGTGAGCCGGCCCCGGGGCCTCCGCTCCGTCCTGCTCAGCCGCTTCCTTCATACGTCTGTCCCTGCACTTCCGAATTCTCCACCAACATTATTTTTTCTGTTTTTTAAACATAAAACTGTGTTGTAAGCGCAGTCACAGCACCCACAGCAGCTCCGTCGCTCCGTCGAGCTGCCGTCCTCAGATGAGCTCAGCCCCGTGGTGAGGCCGGTGGCCGTGACTGTGGCTCCTCGAGGGTGCTACATGGAGGCTGGGGGCATGCAGGGGTGGGCTGGTCTGGGCGACAAGCCGTGCTGCGCTGCAGAGTGATCCCAAGCCAGGCCCAGGTCAGTCTGCAGCTCCCCGGGCAGTGGCACGGCGAGGCTCGCTCCGAGCGGGCGGGAAGCCCGGCAGCCCAGCCCACAGACGAAGCTCGCGGCGTGAACAGAGCCATCCTGCCGGCAGCCTGTGCCTGTGCGCGAGTGGGGGTCCCACTCGGTGGCACCATTTGCACAAGCGTTTGTGCGGGCTGACAGGTTCACCAGTGTTAAGGGTGCCCAGGTGCAAGGTCCTGCCGAGCCTTTGCTGGCCGCTCCAGAGGGGTATGTGGGACGGGGGTGACTGCAGGGCTTTCCTAGCACAAAGATACGTGATAAAATTTCTGTGTGACTGCTGTGGGGTTAAAAACCACAGGAATGAGAGGAGATGAGGATCCCCTGTAACTTCATGAGAAGTCTGTTCTGTGAAGTTGAACCCTGGTTTTTTTGGCGATGCCCGTAACCAGCTCGGTGGTGCAGCACTGCGGGTACGGAGCTGCACCCTGGGCATGCCACAGCGCTGCGGGGTGGCAGCTCACGGTGTGCAGGCAGGGCTCCAGCTCGTACATCTTGCGGGTACGCAGCGCGGCTCCGGCTCGTACATCAGGGAGGACCTCCCGCTGTCCCAGAGAGCAGAGACAAATGTTCTCACAGCGGAGGGGAGCTCCATCACTTCTCAGTGGAAGACCAGAGGTGGTTGGTTGATGATAAAAGTGCTAATCGCTGTGCTGCTGAGCATTTTAGGACAAGCAGCCCTGACAGGCCGCTGACGAAGCTCAGCCACTTCTGTCTTGCTTCTGACATTCCCCAGAGCTGGGCCAAAGGCAGCCAGACGGGTGCTGCTGGCAGCATCGCGCCGAGCCGGGAGGTGCAGCCTGGTTCACAAGAGCATGCAGGGGGTGAAGACACCCTGCCCAGAGCCGGGGACCCCCCGTTGATGCTGTCTGGGGTGAGGGCAGCGGGGACCGAGGTGGCAGCGGAGCCCAGATTGGCTCTGGCGGATCCGGGGGGCTGCGCGGGAGCAGAGGGCAGGATCCGGGGGCATGCGGGGTGTACCCAGGCTGGACGTGCTTTTAAAAGGGGGGTGGGACCTCGCCGATGAGCGTGGCGACCCCCCGGCCAGCCCCATTCCCGTGAGGTCTGCAGATGTGCTGGGCAGCCAGTTGGCAGCCTGTGCCCTGCGCAGGGGATGGAGCATGGAT
The DNA here is from genome assembly GCF_965140245.1 of Athene noctua. Classification (NCBI taxonomy): domain Eukaryota; kingdom Metazoa; phylum Chordata; class Aves; order Strigiformes; family Strigidae; genus Athene; species Athene noctua. The sequence goes on along the minus strand of NC_134077.1, from coordinate 90,795,115 downwards.
TTGCCAGAAAATGGGTATTTTTCCTTCTTGTCTGAATGGGGGACAGTGTAGGGTGGGAGGTGGCAGTTGCTGGGCAGGGAGCTTGGGCCACTCAGGCTCCTCATGCCCTCACGCCCATCCCAGCTGCAAAATCAGTGAAATAGCTGCAAAAACACAACGTGAAGGTGGGAGCGTTCAGCAAAACCCCCCGAGTTTTTCCAAGACTGGGGGCAGGACAACGCGCCGCCGTTGGCAGATGCTGGTCCCTGTGTCTCTAGGAGGAGCAGAGCTGGCCCGAGTATATCTAGCAGGTCAAGCCTTGAAATGAAGAAGCAATAAGCCACTGAAATGGTACTATCACCGAAACATGATTGATCAATTGAATTCTATCAGAGACAGTGGGCAGTGAGATTAACTCAGGCCTGATGGGTTCAATGAGTTAAAGCATGATGTTCATTTCAGCTTCATTTCACCAGTCTTTGCTTGTGAAATTGGTCAATCAATAGAGGTTGAAGATCATATATATATATATTGGTGACCATCTTATATGGAATATAATCTAGCGTAGTCAGCTCCTGACTCCGGCTGCCTTCAGTGGGTAATGGAGACAGAGCAGAGACTCTATCAGTGCCATCGAAATGGCCTGATATCTTCTCCAAATGAAAAGTATTTTTGGATCTCTGATGATTTATCTTTTTTTTCCCCTCTTTCTCACTTTGATCTACGGCAAAACCCATACCCATCTTGGTGAAATATAGTGATTTCTCTTGAAAATATTTGTGCAGTGATCAGCTACATACACTTCAAAATACAAAGCTTCTTTTTAGTGATACTGTCCTTTGAAAAAAGTAAATAACTGTGCGTAGAAAACTCAAAAAGTGTAAATGCAAAGATCTCTCACCGTGTATGTGGTGCTGAAATGAACGCTTTCCTGGGAAGAGCATGAGGCTGCTGGCTGCCAGATGCACACAATCCCGAGAAGGTGGCATGAAAATTCAGTTTACGTTTTAAACAAAGCCTTCCAAATGGTAATTAAACAAAGTCTTTATCTTCTCTGGACTAATTTACAGGCATGCTACAAGGAAACAAATCACCTTTTTGCCTCCTGGTAATATTTCATTTGCTTCATAATGTTTTAAATGTGGTGAATAACATCCTTCCTAATTAGCC